>NW_026867882.1:0-94183 GCF_020745735.1 Hemiscyllium ocellatum
TTCTTTGTTATTTTCCATTGCTAACTGAAAGGTTTAGAAGTTGAACTTGAAGTTAAGGGCTGAGCTAGAATCCTTGGATTAACTATCTGCTCAAGGAGCAGAGTGGGGTTACAATTATTGATTCAACACAACTTTGATATTGAATCACACATTGTTTAAGTTTCCTTGTGCACAACCACAGATCCAAGGGGAAACACAAGGAACTTGGATTAAATAGGTTAAGCACATGACTGAATAAAGGAATCTTGAATTAAAGCAGTGCAAGACATGTACCTATTTGACCCACATATCCTTTGGGTAGGGAAGGAGTGCTAACGTAGCAAAAAGATTTGATTGATTCAAATCATCTAACTGAAGAGACACATTTCCCTGCTTAAGTCATGAGATCATTGGAAGAACAAAACATCATTTCTGGTTAAAGAATTCACCTTTCTCACCAGGTAATGAAGGCACACTGTCTCTGCGGATTGAGTCGTTGGCCACTGTTTGAACCACCTCCTCAGTAGAGCTATTTCCCTTTTGTGTGGCCAGAGGTTCTGCTTTTCTCCAAGAATGGTAAGGGTGAGCTGTCTTGTTTACTGCTGCCGCTGCTGCTCCTATAGAAATGGCACAGAACAACACAGATGCATCGTTTCAGGACACAAAAACAGGTTCGCAGTATCTGTGATTTACACAGGCTTCCTTCTCAACCTAAACCCATCAACATAGTTTTCTTTGATTTCTTGTATTCCAAGCTCCTCCTTGAATTCATCTGTTATTTGCTTCAATTATTCCTGATGAAGTAAGTTCTACATTCAAACCCCTTTTTGGTAAAGATTTTGTCGCCCTCTGCAAATTCCCCGTGAGATTTAATAGTGATTACAATTATATCCACAGATCCAGTGGATTCTGACATTCACAAGCAGAAACAGCTTTTCCATGTCTACCCGATCAAACGTAACTGGACCATGTCACTCTTTTACAATGAGACAAGACTGTCCAATCTTACTTGATGAATTCAAATTCAGTTTGAATATAATTCCAATAACTATTCTTTATCTTCCCTACTGCCTCTACATCCATATTACAGTATGTAGATCGGAACTGTTTGCAGTGCTCCAAGGGTGATCTGTCCATGGTTCTACACATATCGAACACATTTCCATTCTGTCGTCCCAGAAATAAACCCATGATCTACTTTTCTATTTAACCTCACAAACTGGTGCCATTTGCTGCCAGTGACTCATTGCTATCTGCAGATCCCTCTGCCCTATTTAAGGACATATTCCAAAGAGGAAGTGGTCTCTTTATTCTTTTGACCACAGTGTACTACCTCACACATGGGTGGAGGTTAATCTTCCACAGCTTTGACTGCAATATTCCCTTAACCAAATCTTCCCAACAGTAAGTCTTCCTAAAAACAAAACGCCAACATATTAATGTAGTTAATGTCGTCAACTATTTCTTATTTGAAAAGCACTAACTGTCGAGCTCAGTTTTGAACAAACATCCTCTGCCACAGTTATCAAAATGCCACAAGCTGAACGACAACCACTATTTACATTCATATTCACTGCAGCCTAAGAATGAGAGGTGGTATCCTTGAGGGTGTATAAAATGGTCAAGGGATTGACCAAGTAGAGGCAGAGAAGATGATTCAATCTACAATGAGTCGTCCTTAGTTTACAATGAAGGGAAAGTTGGAGGAATTACTTCTCTCAGAGGATGGGGAATTCCCTATCTCAGAACACTGTGGATTCTGGGACATGAAGTAAATTTAAATAAGAGACACACAGACTTTTAATCAGTAATGGGTTGAAGGGTTAAGGAGGGCTGGCAGGAAAGTGGTGTTCAGGCCAAGAGGAGATTCACAATCAAGCTGCCTAAATTTTAAACATGAACACTTCTTAATAGTTCACTTGATCCTAACGAAATATTTTGTGCAAAACAAATCACATGATACATAGTTATTCAGAGAACAAAACAAGTTTGTTCATTGAAGAACCCAGAGGAAAAGGTGATGAAACAATGTGAGTTTGATATACCTCAATCATCATTTCAAGTGCATTCTCGGCATAAATTCTCCTTTTCCTCCTCGAAGTATTCAACTTCTTGAATAATTGAGAGAATGAAGTCACAGTTGTACAATACATAAATCAGACCCTTCAGTCCAACTTGCCCATGCTGACCAGATATCCTAAATTAATCTAGTCCCATTTGCCAGCATTTGTTCCATATCCATCTTAGACCATAAGACCTAGGAGTGGAAGTAAGGCCATTCGGCCCATCGAGTCCACTCCGCCATTCAATCATGGCTGATGGGCATTTCAACTTCACTTACCCGCATTCTCCCTGTAGCCCTTAATTCCTCGAGGCAACAAGAATCTATCAATCTTAAACCCTTTCTGCTGATTATCAGTTTATTTTACTTTATCAGCACTTGAAATACTGACTTTTTTTCTCCCAACATTGGTGAAAGAAATCATAACTTCATTCATCCAAATTAATTTTGTAATCTTTCACAAAGAAACAAGTGAGAACAACATATAGTGGAGTGCAAAACAAAATACTGCAGCTGCACGATATCTGGGAACACTCTACAGGTGAGGCACTGATACTTCGGTGTAACCTGCAGCCTGGATAAATTGCAGCAAAAAGCTGTTCAATTTTATATGCAAACTATTGAATAAAATCCTCCTTGCACAATAATGAGGCAGCATTTTGGGATGTCATTTTTAAAACATATTATTTTCAAAGTTACTCACAATTAAGAGTGATCATTTGGTACTGTCTGCATAACACAGTACGAAAAGGAATTAACAGAAAAAAAAATTATAACCCAAATTCAGAGTCACAAATTCATTGATATTGCATGGGTCCAGCATATTATAAGTAATTGATATTTAAAGATAAATAGATACATTTACTAACTATATTGGAGTACAGTCAAGTTCCTTACTGGACAGAGTCCGCATGGATTTAAGAGAGGGGAATCATACTTAGCAAATCTACTGAAAGAATCTACAGAGTCGAATATTAAAGTAAGAAATAGCAGGACATTTAGAAAAGCTTATCATTAAACATAGTAGTCTGGGTTTTGTGAAAGAGAAACTATATTTGACAAATTTGCGACAGTTCATTGAGGAGATAACAAGAAGAACTGATAAAAGGCAATCCAATGATGTTCTGTATTTGGAATTTAAAAATGCAAATGATAAGGTGCTACATAAAAGTTAATTGCACAATTGAAGATCTCATGGTATCGGGGTAATGTATTAGCATGGATTGAGGATTGGTTAACCACACTGGCTGTTGCTGAGTCCACACTTGCAGTGCTGTATACAATGTAAGCTCCTATATTTAATAAAGGATAAACCAACATCGGAGACCATTCAAAAAAGAGTCACTTAGCTGCTTCGAGCATGAAAGGGTTGACCTATCAAGAATAGATAAGCAGGGGTGATCTTATGGAAACAAGATTCTGAGGAGCTTGATAGGGTGGATGTTGACTAGATCTTCCAGCACCAGTGAAGTCTCAAACCAGGGGTCATTACAGAGGGGAACATTCATTTTAGAAAAAGTCAAGATTTTTTTCTCTCAGTGAATGGCTAGAATTTTCTCACCCAAACTTTAGTGGAAGTTAAATGTGGGAGGGGAATGGTTGGGTTACTCTTCGGAGGGTTGTGCTGGCTTGTTGGGATGAAGGGCCTGTTTCCACACAGTAGGGAATCTATGATTCTATCTCAAATTATTTTAAAAGAGGGCAGATAGATTTTTGAAATATTGAACAGTTGAGGGCTATGCGGATCAAGCATAAAAGAGGGGTTGAGGTCTGGGTTGGCCCAGCCATGATCTGATAGAATGGGGGAACAAGCTGAAAGGGATGAATGCCCTCCTCCTGCTCCGATTCCTCGAGGCTCCATTTCATTTTTTTTTTGTTTCCAAAGAGGAGCGTAATACAATGTGCTAAAGATTTTAGATGTTGTGAAAATGGGGTGTTTATGCACTGATTCAGATAGCATTGATTCATCAATCACAGCTATACAGTCATGAGTAGGAAGGCAATTCCCTCCATGAATAAAGGAAATCTACTGCAGAGCTCAAGCAAAGGGAATTCTTACCCTCAGTCAACTCTCAACCCAACCTACCTCTTGCAAAAATGCCTTCCCGTTTTCCAATTCCTCCGCCTCAGATGATTCTGCTCCCAGGAGGACGAGTTCCACCATGGAACACACCAGATGGCCTCCTTCTTTGGAGACCGCAATTTCCCTTCCCACGTGGTTAAAAATGCCCTCCAACGCATCTCGTCGACATTCCACACCTCCGCCCTCCACACCCCACCTCTCCAACTGTAACAAGGACAGAACGCCCCTGGGGCTCACCTTCCACCCTATAAACCTTCGCATAAACCAAATCATCTACCGACATTTCTGCCACCTCCAAAAAGACCCCCCCACCAGGGATATATATTCCCTCCCCACCCCTTCCCGCCTTCTGCAAAGACCGTTCCCTCTGTGACCAACTGGTCAGCTCCACGCCTCCCTACAACCCACCCTCCAATCCTGGCACTTTCCCCTGCCACAACAGGAACTGTAAAACCTGTGCCCACACCTCCTCCCTCACCTCTAACCAAGGCCCTAAAGGAGCCTTCCACATCCATGAAAATTTTACCTGCACATCCACTAATTTCATTTATTGTATCCATTGCTCCCGATGTGGTCTCCTCTACACTGGGGAGACTGGGGGAAGCCTCCTAGCAGAACGCTTCAGGGAACATCTCCGGGACACCCCCACCAATCCATCACACTGCCCCGTGGCCCAACATTTCAACTCCCCCTCCCACTCTGCCGAGGACATGGAGGTCCTGGGCCTCCTTCACCGCCACTCCCTCACCACCAGATGCCTGGAGGAAGAACGCCTCATCTTCCGCCTCAGAACACTTCAACCCCAGGGCATCAATGTGGACTTCAACAGTTTCCTCATTTCCCCTTCCCCCACCTCACCCTAGTTCAAACTTCCAGCTCAGCACTGTCCCCATGACTTGTCCGGCCTTGCCCCACCTTCCTGTCTTCTTTCCCACCTATCCACTCCACCCTCTCCTCCCTGACCTGTCACCTTCATCCTCTCCCCCACTCACCCATTGGACTCTATGCTACTTTCTCCCCACCCTCCTCTCGCTTATCTCTCCACGCTTCAGGCTCACTGCCTTTATTCCTGATGAAGGGCTTTTTCTCTGCCCTTTGGATGCTGCATGAACTGCTGTGCTCCTCCAGCACCACTGACCCAGAATCTGGGATCCAGCATCTGCACTCATTGTTGTTACCTCCCATCACATGACCCAACATCTCAGCACAAGCAGGACACACTGCGCATGCTCCAGCCAACAGTGACCCCGGGTGATTGATGTCAAAACCGGACCAATGAAAGGACGGTGGGCGGAGCTGGAGGACCTAGCGGGAGGTTGATCCTCCAACCAATCACAGTGAATGAAGGGCGGAGCTAACGTAAACCATGTGATCACCCTCGCGCCCGACGCAGAGTTGCTGTAATGAAAGCTCGGGAAGTTATGGAGAGAAAGGAGACGGTAAGGAAAGAAATAAACAGGGAAACGGGAGAAAACCTGTGTTGCTATGAGCGGAGAGGTTTTACAAACAAATTGTGCACGTCGGAAAACCCAAATTGGAACGTCCCAGTCCCGTGTTTGCAGTAAATGGGGAATTGCCTCAGCGGCTGCAGGGCTGAGTGACCGCCGCCATCTTTATTCGGGACAAGGATTCACTGGACACGTGCGGAGCCGCCATCTTTGTAGGGGGCACGGTGCAGCCAGGCGCATGTGCAGCCTCTCTCTGGTACAGAGTCATTGTGATGACAGCAGCCAATCCTGCTCTGATTCACCTCTGGGCTCCCTCAGGACCACTTTGTCAATGTCCAGCTTCCTCAGTCTCCAACCATGGGGGTATGTTTGGTCTGTTTAATACTGTATTATTACTTTTATAGACCCTTTGTAAATGAGTTTTTCACTGCGGCCCAGCCCCTGACCATGTGCTGCTCTATTATCAGATTTTTTTTTTGTTGAATATTTTTGACAGTCAAGAATTCTTTTTCCCAATAAGCAAGTGTATTTTTCTTTCATTTCTGACTATCAAATTCTGAACCATTTTCATTCCCTGTAATCCAGTTTGCACTCCCTGAAACATCAACTGTGTTTCTCCTTCCACAGATCCCAGTGATTAATGCCAAAGCCCTGTTGCCTGTGGAGAGGGTGATGTTTGACTTTCTTGTACAGCTGCAGTTTGTGTGGTGAAGGTGTTCCCACAATGTGGTTGGGTAAGAGACATTACAGATTATTCATTACAGCAACAGTGATGATTTGAAGATAATGTCCAAATCAAGAACAGTTTGTAGTTTTATTATCATGCTTTGACAGAAATATTATTGAGAACTTTAGATATGAGGCCAGTGATGGAGATATTTGGTCAGGTGACCAAAAGCATTGCCAAAAGTAGGTTTTGAGGGATGTCTTAAAGTGGAAAGCAGACCTGTGAGGTTTTGTCTGCAAATTCCAGACCATGGTGCTTTAGCAACTGTAGAATCAGCAAAACAATTGAAATAATGAATTAACAAATCATTGGGAGTCTCGAAGAAAATGGGTTGTCGAGGTCTCAAAGGATGTGTGGTGCAGGGAGCTAGGGATGATCACAGCCAGGAATTATATGAAGAGTGAGTTTTCTAAATTGTTGTTGCTTATGAATAGGAGCCTTTAGATGGATCAACATGTTTTGGGAGAAGTGAGCACAGTTTTCAGTTTTTCTTGAGATTACAGAGAGGTTGAATTTGGGAAGCTGGCTAGGAGTGTGTTTGGATAATGAAGTCTGGAGATAACACAAGGTGGATGAGAGTATATGAGCTGAGACAAGGGTAGAATCAGCTAGAAATAGTAGTCTTGGAGTGGGACTGGGCTGTCACTCTCACCTCACCTCTGGGATTCAGCTGGTCGTCAGGTTGTGAATCAGGCGGTAACACAATCGGGAGCTGAGTGGCCCTGGTGGAGCCGAAAATGAGTGTCACTCAGCTGGCTGTTGCTGAGCAGCTGCTGCTTGGTTGTCCTGCTAATGACTACTTCCATCACTTTTACTGCTGATTGAGTTGGACTGATAGAGGGAAATTGCCTGGATTGGATTTGCCCTGTGTTTTTATTTGAACATCCCTGGGCAATGTTCCACATTGTCAGTCAATGCCAGTGCTGGAGCGGTACATGGCTTGGTGGGTGGCAAGTTCTGGAGCACAAGCTATCAGTATTATTGCCAGAATGTTAGCAGGACCCAAAGCCTTTACACTACTTAACCATTTTGTTAATATTATTCAAACTAAATAGAACTGGCTTAAAGCTCACATCTGTGACGTTAGGAACCATTGGAGAATGCTGATCATCCCACTTTGCATCTGGCTGAAAATTGCTGCAAATGCTGTCATCTTATCTTTTGCATGGATGTGTGAAACCCCAGTGAGGGTGGGGATATCTGTGGTGCTTCCTGCAACTAGTTGTTTAATTGTCCATTACCATTCACAACTGGGTGTGGCAGAACTGCAGAGCCCTGATCCACTCCATTGGATGTAGGATCACTTAGCTCTATTGCTTGCTGATGCTGTTTGAAATGCAGATGGTCCTGTTTGGTAGCTTCACCAGGTTGGCACTTCATTTTTAGGTATGCCTGGTGCTGCTCATGGCATGCCCTCCTTTCCTGTCCATTGTGATGGGTGAGTGCGGGATGTACAAACCCATCAGATTACAGATTGTGCTGGGGTACAGTTCTGCTGCTGTTGTTATCCCACAGTGCCTCAGAGAAATCCAGTTTGAGTTCCTACATCTGTCCCATTTAGCACGGTGATAGTAGCACACAGCACAAGGGAGGTTCTTCTCAACTTTATGGCGAGGCTTTGTCTCCAAAAGGACTGTGGGATGGTCGCTCTTACCGACACTGTGATGGAGAGATGCATTTGCAGCTGGTAGATTCATAACGATAAGGTGTAGTATCTTTTTCCCTCACCAGCTGCTGCAAACCCCATTTGAACAGTTCTGTCCTTGAGGACTGAGACAGCTCAGTCTGAGCTACTCTCTCAGCTACTGAGTTAGACTCACCTTCCCAGAAGTCCTTCGCTCCTACCTCGCACCTCTAATATTCCATGTCTTTTTTTTCACTGGAGAAGGATGTGGAAGCTAGAGAGTTTGGAGAAATGAATAGTGATAACTTGAAAAGTGTCTGTTACAGAGGAGGAGTTTCAGGATGTCTGAAATTGCATCAAGGTGGATAAAGCCTTGGGACCTGATCAGGTGTATTCCCGAAATTTGTGGGAAGCTCGGGAAGTGATTGCTGGGTCCCTCCCTGACATATTGGTATTATCGTCCGTGACAGGTGAGGTGCTGGAAGACGGGTGCCATTCTTTTTTTTTTAAAAAAAGGTGGTAACAAAAGGCCAAGGAACACGAGAACAGTGAGCCTGAAGTCAGTGGCAGGCAAGTTGTTGGAAGGGATTCTGAGGGACAGGATTTACATGTATTTGGAAAGACAAGAAATGATTAGAGAGTCAGCATAGCTTTGTGCGTGGGAAATTGTCGCTCTAACCTGATTGAGTTTTTTTTTTGAAGAAGTGCTAGGAAGATTGATGAAGACAGACTGTGGACATTGTCTATATGGGCATTGAACAAGGTTCCACAGAGCAGACTGGTTAGCAAGGTTAGATAACATGGAATGCAGGGAGAACTATCTATTTGGATACAAAACAGGCTTGAAGGTAGGAGACAGTGGGTGGTGATGAAGGGTTGCTTTGTGGACTGGAAGTCTCTGAAAAGCAGTGTGCTGCAGGAATGGATATTGGGTCCTTAAATAAATGACTTCGATGTGAATATGAGGTAGGTTTACAGAAAATACAAAATTGTAGGTGTAGTGGACAGTGAAGAAGGTTAGTTTAGAATACAACAGGATCTTGATCAGATGGGCCATTCGAGTGAGTAATGGCAGATGGAGTTCAATTTAGACAAATGTGAGCTGCTGCATTTTGGTAAGGCAAATCAGGACAGGACTTAATGTATTTAATGGTAAGTTCCTGGGGAGTGTTGCTGAAAAAAGAGTTACATTGTTCCTTGAATGTAGAGTCGCAGGTCGGCAGGTAGTGAAGGTGGTGTTTGGTATGCTTATATTTATTGGTCAATGCATTGAATACAGAAGCTGGGACGTTATATTGTGGCTGGATAGGACATTTGACAATGAGAACCTTTTTCCACGTATGGAGTCCGCTATTACGAGGGGGCATAGCTTTAAATTAAGGGGAGGTAGGTATAGGACAGATGTTAGGGGTAGATTCTTTACTCAGCGAGTCGTGAGTTCATGGAATGCCCTGCCAGTAGCAGTGGTGGACTCTCCCTTTTTATGGGCATTTAAACGGGCATTGGATAGGCAAATGGAGGGTAGTGGGCTCGTGTAGGTTCGTTGGGCTTGGGTCAGCGCAACATCGAGGGTCAAAGGGCCTGTATTGCGCTGTATTTTTCTATGCTCCTTATTCTATGATAAAGCCATTTCAGGAATTCCGTTTTCAGTTTGAATTTTCCTGTTCTGAGAAGGATGTTGTGAAACTTGAAGTGGTTCAGACAAGATTTACAAAGATTTGCTACAGTTGGAGGATTTGGGCTACACAGAGAGGCTAAATATGCTGGGGTTAAATTCCCTTGAGAATCAAAGACTGAGAGGTGACGTTTGGGAGATTTATAAAATCACGAGGGGTGTGGATATGGTGAACAGCTGGGGTCTTTTTTCCCCCCAGGTTAGGTGAGTCCAAAACAAGACCATGTGGGTTTAAGTTGAGAGGGCAAGATTTAAAAGGGATCAAAGGGGCAACGTTTTCAAGCTGAGTGTGGTGTGTGAATGGAATGAGCTGCCAGATGAAGTAGTGGAGACTGATACAATTACAACATTTAAAAGGCATCCAATTGGGTACGTGATTAGGAAGGGTTTTGAGGAATTCAGACCAATATCCGGCAAGTGGGACTCCGTTAGTTTAGGATTCCTAGTTGGCATGGGCGAATTGGTCCATTGTTTCTGAGCTGTACATCTCAGCACAGATAATTCTTGGATCTGAGAAGGTTAAGCAGTGATTTCGACAAGGGGGAGATTTGTTTCTAGGATATTTTAATTTGCAGAGAGAGGGGAATTGTTAACAATGTCACAATATTAGTAACTACTTGAAGTTAAATGGAAAATAATGTGAATATGTGACCTATATTTTACTGAGTGCATTCTGAGCATCTGGAACAGTCTGAACAGCGGGTGGACACAGATTCAGCAGGTGTTCTCAAACAGATTTGCAATTTTACTTCTTACGGAAAGATTGGGAAGCTGTGGGTAAATGCGAGGGGAGTTGGGACGGATTTGCAGCATCTCCAGAGGGAGAGCGTACAGCCCCAATGGGCTGAATAGCCCCCAGCCCCTGTGCTCTGTGATACTGCCCTATTCACTGTGAAGTATGAATCTCATCCCAAGGCAGAGAGAGCGAGGAGCCCACCACTCACCTCACAATGGGGGATGGCTTGATTGATGGCAGCTCCACACCAATGGGAGGAGAGTCTATGCGGTCCTGCAGCCAATGGGAGTGAATGAGGGGTGTGGCCAGCAAGACAACACCTGTCCATGAGCTGTGCAGGTGCAGTGTCACTGGGTGGGGGTGGGAGAGACAGCAGAGACTGGGACAGAGGCTGTTGGACCTGAATTACAAACTCCCGGTAAATTAAAACCAAAAGAACTGCAGATGCTGTAAATCAGAAACAACAACCAGGAGGTTCTGGAGAAGCTCAGCAGGTCTGGCAGCATCTGTGACGAGAAATCAGAGTTAACGTTTCAGATCCGGTGTCCCTGCCTCACAGCTGATGTTACTGTGAGAACAAATGTTGGTTTATATGCAGAAGGTAGGGTTTGGGGAGGATGTAAGGAGTAAAGGATAGGTAGGGATAGAGCGAGAAGAACGGTTGGATAAAGGAGTGGATAACGATCTGGCTGGGGGAGGGTGACTAGCTGTTAATGGAGACTATTAATGGCTAACCATAGGTAGTGTGTAATGACAGGCTGTGAGAGCAAGGCCTAGTGTGTGGGGTAGGGGGCTAGGACGTGGGGTTGTTAAGCTGTGGTTAACCACTAACTGTCTCCGTTGTAAGCTGTTCCCCACATACATCACTCCACGATTGGAGCTGCAGATGGGCGGCACAGTGGTTAGCACTATTATATCACAGCGCCAGAGACCTGCGTTCAATTCCCACTTCAGGTAACTGTCTGTGTGGAGTTTGCACATTCTCCCCGTGTCTGTGTGGGTTTCATCCGGGTGCTCCGGTTTCCTCCCACAGTCCAAAAGTGTGCAGTTTAGGTGAATTGGCCATGCTAAATTGTCCGTAGTGTTAGATGTAGGGGGTTGGGTATGAGTGGGTTGCTCTTAGAGGGTTGGTGTGGGCTTGTTGGGCCAAAGGGCCTGTTTCCACACTGTAAGTAATCTAATCTTTAAAAAAAAACTCTTGAATATCTTTCCTAATCCCCTCTGTCCTCCTTAAATATGTATCTTAAAGTTTTTCTCTTTAATCAATGTTTCCAGCATTCGTGAAACACTTTAGGAGAATTGTCTGTGTGAAAGGCTCCATAAAATGCAGGTAGTTGTTGTTAATGTCTGACATCAGGAGAAACAGGAATGAACCCTCACTCTTATACCTCTTATAAGAAGATGGGGCTGGGACTGGAAGACCAGGCTGTGCCTGTCGGTCCTCCAACCAATCGGAGTGAATGAGGGGCGTGGCTATAAGCAACCACGTGATCAGCTTCACTGGCAGCACAGTGTGTGTTGTGACCAAGGCATTGGAAATGTGTGAAGGTGCAGGGCAGGGGTAAGGAAAGACATATTGACCAGGAAGGGAAGGAAATTTTAATGGAACGGGCTGAGACGTTTCACAGATCTTAGTGCACATCGGAAAACACAAATTTGAAAATCCCAGGACCGTGTTTGTGGCAAACGGGAAAATGCTTCAAATGGTGAATGGTGCGAGTGAGCTCCGCCACCTTTATTGGGGGCAGTGATTCATGGGACATGAGTGTGGCAGCCAACTTTGTGAGGGGCAAGCTGCAGGGGGACACATGCACAGCTTTGCCTGGCAGGGAGAGATAGGGCAGGATTTACAGAGTGTCAGAGTCAGGGTGTTTTCAATGTCAGAGTGTGATGCTGGAAAAGCACAGCAGGTCAAGCAGCAGCCAATCGGTGGGAAGGAAGATGGACAAGAATGTGGTGCCGAGTTGGAAGGCTGGATCTGGGATAAGGTGGGGGGAGTGGAAATGAGGAAACTGGTGAAATCCACATTGATCCCATGTGGTTGGAGGACCCGAACACAGAAGATGAGGCGTTCTTTCTCCAGGCATCAGATGCCTGGGATTTGGCGGTGGAGGTGGCCCAGGCCCTGCATGTCCTTGGTGCAGCGGGAAGGGGAGTTAAAGTGTTGGGAAACAGGGTGTTTGGGTTGTTCAGTGTTTTACTGTTACTTTCACAGACCTTTTGTGAGTTAATTTTCCTCTGCTGCCCAACCCCTGACAACGTGCTGCTCTCTAAACGGACTGAATTTTCCACAATCACTTTGCCAGTGAATCATTCCTTTTTACAACAAAAGAGGGCATTTTCCTTCCATTTCTGACCATCAAATTCTGCAACATTTTCATTCCCTGAAATATCAACTGTGTTTCTCCTTCCACAGATCCCAGTGATTAATGCCAAAGCCCCATTGCCTGTGGAGAGGGTGATGTTTGACTTCCTTGTACAGCTGCAGTTTGTGTGGTGAAGGTGCTCCCACAATGTGGTTGGGTAAGAGATGTTACAGATTATTCACTCAGCGACAGAGAAAAGTTGAAAATGTATGTGCAAATCAACAACAGTTCGTATTTTTATCATTTTTATAATTTCACGAAATACTATTGATGATTTCTGACACTAGACAACAGATGGGTATATTAGGTCAGGTGATCAAAAGAATTGCCAAATAAGCAGGTTTTCGGGGATACCTTTAAAGGAGAAAAACAGATATGAAAGGATTAGGATAGGAATTCCAGACCGTGTTGCCTTGACAACAGTAGAAACAGCCAATCCGGTGAAGCAATGAATAAACACATCGTTGGGAGTCTGAAAGAAAATGAGTTGTCGAGGTCTCACAGGTTGTGTGGTGCAGGGAGACAGGGATGTTCACAGCCAGGAATTACATCGAGTGAGAATTTTAAGTTGCTTGTAAACGGGAGCCTTTTGTTGGATCAACAACTTATAGAACAAGCGAGCACTTGGGCAATAGAGTTTTAGATATTCTTGATATTATATGTAATTTGAATGTGGGAGGCTGGCCAGGAGTGTGTTTGGATAATGAAGTCTGGAGATAACACAGGGATGGAGCAAGTATTTCAGTAAATGAGCTGAGACTAGGGTGGGGTTGGGTGATCTCACGAATGGAGAAATAGAATGTAGAGTCAGGCTCCTCCTCATCATCATCATCATCATCACTCCCCCTCACCGATTCACAGATATTGTTCCTTGTTCTGTCTGTCTTTTCTGGTTATGTCCTGCTCACCCATTCTGCTACCAACTAATATTTGACTTCAAGGTTGTTGGAAAATCCTTCTCCATCTCCACTCTCCCTTTCCTTTCTGAAGTCCTTGTATTCGGTGTCCCTCAAGGATCTATCCTTGGTCCCTCCAGTTTCTCACCTACATACTGCCAGGAAGTGACATCGTCCAAAAGCACTGTTAGGTTTCACATGTACACTGGCAATGTCCAGCTCTACTCCCCATCATCCCTCTCCATTACTCCACTGTTATTCTGTTATCAAACTGCTAACCATGCTCCCACTACTCGATTAGCTGCATTTTCCTCCAATGAAACATTGCAATGGTTAAACCCATTGCCTTCAGTTGATGTTACAAATTCCTTTCCCTCACTGCTGAGCCCCTCTCTCACTGGGAACTGAGGCAGAGCTACACTCTTCACAATATTGCTCTCCTATTCTGACGCCAAGGTGCCCTTCTGATCAGACATCTACACAATCACCAGCACCAGGAATTCCAATCTGTAAAATGTTGCTTGTTTCCCCCTCACCCCAGCTCCATTGCTACTGAAACCCCTTACCCGTGTTGGTGTTGCATTAAAGTTGACAAAACTAAAACAGAACCCTTGATTCTGCGACTGACCCAGAGTCTGGTTCTAGGTTCCCTCATGCTGGGACACATCCTGTCAGTCTTTACCTTGTCAAACCCCTGAGGAAGCCGATATGTTTGAAAGAGTTCACTTCTCATTCTTCCCAAATCGAGTGAGTAGAGTCCGGACTTCTTCAGCCTTTTCTTAAAAGAGAATCCCTTCAAACCAAGGATCATCCCAGTCAATCTTCTCTGAATGCCTCCGATGAAGTGATGTATTCCCTTAAATAAAGGTAGCAAAACTTCTCATTACTCCAGATGTGGTCTCACTAGCACTTTATAAAGTTGTTCTCAGGTATATACTTCAAACACTTATACTGCAAATCCCTTGAAATCAGGAGCAATATTCCATTCCCCTTCCTGATGACCTGGTGTAACTTTGTGCTAGCTTGCTTTGTTTCCTGCACATTTACCTCTTGCTCCCTTTGTGGAGCAGCTTTCTACAGTTTCCACCAATTAAATAGTCCTCTGTTCTTTTATTATCTCCTCCAAAATGAACAACTTCACATTTTCCCAAGTGATACTCCATTTGCCAACTTGTTGCCCACTTCTCCAATGGATCCCTCTGTGTAAACTGTTTATAATCCTTTTGGAACTTTACTGTTATGCCTTTCCTAGGAGATTTTCCCCATCATTCTTCTAAACATTTCCTGGGAACACTGGGCAGTGGGAAGCATGCAGAGTTCCTGTCTTTTAAGGGATACTCTATGGAATGACTGGGAGGAGCTTGCTGCCTATTTGGTCAGAATGGTGACAACTTGCCCCTGAAGCTGCATGAGCCTTTCACCCCCCCCCCCATGTCTTATTGATGAGGCACAGCGGCAGCACAGAAGGGAAGAAGCAGCAGCAAAACCTGCTCTCCACATCTCACTAAAACTTGGAACATTCTCTCCCATGTGTCAAAGATCTGCCCTGTTTAGTCACATGAAGTCCCAAAATGGAAACTAATAGAAACCCACGTAGATTTCCCCCTGAATGACAGCTGACCTCCACAAGGGGTAATGTGTCCAGTCATCCTGGGCCAGGAGGAGGGGATGATGAGAGTTTCTAACCTGATCTGACAGTGACGGTTTTATAAACTTGTAATACCTTTGGGCATTCAGATGGTAACCTCAGTATTTGTAACACCACACTCTGACAGAATTACTCAATTCATCAGGACCTGGATATTTGCATTTAGTTGTGAGTATTGTGTTCCAGCTCATTCCTATTTGATGCATAAAAGTTCTCCTTTGAATCAAACCATCCTGTCAATAGATCTCCCTCCAAGTCTTTCATATATGTCTTGTCAACAGTTTATGATGAGCTGATGAGTGTAAGGTTGATTATTCTAATGTATAATTTCTGTAAACCCCTCTGTCACAGGGCACCCACAATTTCCTCTGCTACAAGGAGAACAATCTGTTTCCCCAAACCCCTGATTCCCCAATGTCTGTTTGCTCTCTATAAGGTACACATCAGGATTGTGTTGGAACATTCTCCACTTGCCTGCATCAGTGCAGCCCCCAACAATATTAAAGAAAGTGAACATCCTCCAGGACAAAGCACTGTGCCTGAGTGGTGTCCCATCCCCCACCTTCAGCATTCCCTCTCCCCATCCCCGGGGTACAGTGGCATCACTGTGTAAAAGGGAAAGGCAGCATTGTCCTCCCAGACCATAGGGCTGCTCTCTCATTAGGGAGAGATGGCTGGTGGTGTGTTTAACCTGAAGGTTACCACAGCCCAGGCAAGGGGAGAGGTTAGAAAGGAGAGTCCATCTATTGTAGATGGATATTCTTGACCTGTACCATTAACACCCATGTCCCTGCAACTAAAATCCCCCATTCCTTGTACCATCCTGGTAAATCTCCTGTACCCCCTCTCAGGGACCCTGACATCCTTCCCAATGTATGGGCGATCTCTGGTTTACACAGACCCAGCTGCTCTGTGTTCCTGTGGGTGATGTCATCATAGAGCAACAGTTGCACTAAACCTCACTGTCTGTAAGGGTGGGAGACACAGAAATCCCGAAAACATTTGAGATGTATTTAGTGTGCACTTGCGATGCCATGATAGATGAGACTTTTCCACAAGTACTGGAAAGTAGATCAGGATAGTTCGGTGGTAGTTTTCTTTCTCACAGATGGATCACCAGAGCCTTTTTCTGTTCTGTATACAGCTGAGATGTTTATAATAGGAATATGACAGGCTCCATTGGACATCAGGTCAGAAAAGGTGATACTAGAGTAGATGGCACATGGTTGGTCGATGTTTTTGGGAGGTAAGTGAGACGGAGTGTTTTAAGATGAAATTCAGAAGCTCAGCTCAGTGGTTTACAATGACATTGATTAGATACTCATTAAGAGAGATCAGCTGGCAATTATAAGCTGTTTGCAGGATTATTGAATTGATAAAGGAGACAGACGTGCAGAGATTTTTTTGGAAGGCATTGCTTTTTCATTCAAATATCTCGGATGTTCAAGAGGTCTATGTAGCTGTTCATTGGTTCTCTTGTCCAGACGCTAATTTATAATTCATATCGCTTTTATTGTGCCCGGAGTTTTGAGATTTGTATCGGATTAAGAAGAAAACGTGAAGCTATTAAAATGAGAACTTGAGTGAATAGAAAGCACAGTAAATTTATATTACCGAGGAACAGAGAGTATTTGCTCCAAATAAGCAGACAAATATTTTTTTATATCGAAAGTGTGGTGGTGGAAAAGAGAGCCGACCAGGCAGCATCCATGGAGCCGGGGATTCACGATAGAACATAGAACAATATAGCACAGAACAGGCCCTTCAGCCCACGATGTTGTGCTAAACATTTCCCCTAGATTAAGCACCCATCCATGTACCTATCCAATTGCCGCTTAAAGGTCACCAATGATTCTGACTCTGCCACTCCCACAGGCAGCGCATTCCATGCCCCCACCACTCTCTGGGTGAAGAACCTATCCCTGACATCCCCCCATACCTTCCCCCCTTCACCTTAAATTTATGTCCCCTTGTAACACTCTGTTGTACCTGGGGAAAAAGTCTCTGACTGTCTACTCTATCTATTCCTCTGATCATCTTATAAACCTCTATCAAGTCACCCCTCATCCTTCGCCGTTCCAACGAGAAAAGGCCGAGAACTCTCAACCTATCCTCGTACGACCTATTCTCCATTCCAGGCAACGTCCTGGTAAATCTTCTCTGCACCCTCTCCAAAGCTTCCACATCTTTCCTAATGTGAGGCGACCAGAACTGCACACAGTACTCCAAATGTGGCCTAACCAAAGTCCTGTACAGCTGCAACATCACTTCACGACTCTTGAATTCAATCCCTCTGCTAATGAACGCTAATACAACATAGGCCTTCTTACAAGCTCTATCCACCTGAGTGGCAACTTTCAAAGATCTATGTACATAGACCCCAAGATCCCTCTGTTCCTCCACCTGACTAAGAACCCGACTGTTAACTCTGTATTCCGCATTCTTATTTGTTCTTCCAAAATGGACAACCTTACACTTGACAGGGTTGAACTCCATCTGCCACTCCTCAGCCCAGCTCTGCATCATATCTGTTGCAGCTGACAACAGCCCTCCTCACTATCCACAGCTCCACAATCTTCGTATCATCTGCAAATTTACTGACTCACCTTTTGACTACCTCTTCCAAGTCATTAATAAAAATTACAAACAGCAGAGGACCCAGGACTGATCTGGGAACTCCACTTGTAACTGGGCTCCAGGCTGAATATTTACCATCTACTACCACTCTCTGACTTCAACCAGTTAGCCAGTTTTCTATCCAACTGGCCAAATTTCCCTCTATCCCATGCCTCCTGACTTTCTACATAAGCCTACCATGGGGAACCTTATCAAATGACTTACTAAAATCCATGTACACTACATCCACTGCTCTACCCTCATCCACATGCTTGGTCACCTCCTCAAAGAATTCAATAAGACGATGAAGGCTTATGCCTGAAACGTGGTTTCTGCTGCTCCTCAGATGCTGCCTGACATACTGTGCTATTCCAGCACCACATGCTTGTCTCTGATCTCCAGCATCTGCTTTCCCTCACTTTCTCCAAGTATTTGTAATGGACATGAACAGGAAAGGTTAGCCTCGGCAGTTGAACAAAACTAAATTTACACTTTCTTTTTGCAATATTTGGACTGAAAACCTGTTTGTGACCATGCAACACATCAGGACATATGAACATCTCTTCTATTAAAATCCTTGGCCATTCATAATAAAGAATAACCACTGCTCTGAACAACCAGTATCGTGTGTAATTACTGAACTGAAATACCAGAGGACAGCTATTGCATTTATTGGAGGGAATAATAACAGATCCTTACTGTGGCATGTGGGGATTGATCTCAGGAACAATCAGATAATTACTCTGATTATTCCCCTGAACAGTAATTAGCTGGTCATGGGGACCTTTGTGTGACCTCATGTTTAGTGTTTTGTGTGAGCATTGATTTCAAAAAACATTGAGATATTTTAAAAGATTTAGGAACACATTGGTAATCAAGTATTAAACATATTAACTGACGTCAAATTTTGACAAAATGTTAGAATTGCTTAGAGAAACACAACTAAACGATTGTAGAATTCCTGTTAGCACAGTGTGGTAACAGGCCATTTGGTCGAAAAGAAAATGACCCTCCAAAGAGTAACCCAGCCAAACACATTTCCCGATCATATTCCTCTACATTTCCTGCTGACTAATTACACACATCCCTGAACACAATGTGCAATTTAGCATGGCCAGATCACCGAACCTACACATCTTTGGATAGTGGGAGGAAACCACAGCAAAGTCATGTCGACATGGGGATAACATGAAAATTCCACACAGGCAGTCACCCGAGAATGGAATCAAACTGAGGTCTCTGGTGCTGTGAGGCCGCAATGCTAACCACTGAGCCACCGTGCAACCATATGCTATAAGTAAAGTCAGTGATACATATGCAAAGACATATTTCAAATGAACACACTCCGATATTGTCAAAGGATGTCAAATTTACATTCAATATGAATAGATGAATGGAAAATAATAAAAAACGAAAATTCACGAATGAACATTAATTAGAAATTTAATTTGATCAAAGGCCATAACAACATTTGGACGAATTGCAATTTTTTAATAACAAACGTAGGTAATTAGCTGACTAATGAATAATTGGAAGTGGCATTTATTTATTTTACAAATGAAGAAAGCGACTTGTTTTACACGTTTGAAATACTGCAGAATGACAATGTATGGGTTCGAAATGTTTGAATCAAGCTCTTTTGAACAAAAAAACCTGATCACTTACGATCACTTAGCCCTTTCACCTTTAAGACCACAACATTCTCAAATATTTTCCACGGATTTAGAACCAGCAGAACTAGTTAATTTCTTTTGTTGAGAACTGGAAGAGAATAAAGAGCAGATACTGTGAATTAGTGATTCCATGTGAGCATTCGACTGAAGACAACATTCCTTCTTTCCAAAAATATATAACTTACAAAAATCCAAAATTTATTGTTATTTTTGAATGAAACAATAAAGAGATGTTAATTCTTTATCATTCGACTTTGTTGCATGAAAAATCCTTAAGTCTTATTGTGCTCCAAACATGATAAATCTTAGCATTGAAGTGAAATATAATTAAATGAATTCAACTATGTTTCCACAGGTAAAATAAAAATTAATATTAACAATGATTGTGACATTGTACCCTGCAAAATCTTTACAGTAGTTCATGTACTGTGCCGTAATTCCACATTTGCACAATGTACTGGATTGAATGAGTATTAAAAATTATTAGATAACAACAACAATTAAATCGTCAAAGTCTATCAATGTATTAAGTAATAACGAGAAACCTCATTTTGCTATGGGACTGAGCGATGTCTGGAAATGAACTGGAATTAATTCAGTGAAAAGTAATTACAGTTCCCTGTATTTTAAGGCTGAGATTAAGGCTGATCATTCTAATGAGCAAACATCAGATATTTGCAATGATGTTGGATGGGAAGTCATTGGTTCTGTTGTGGGATAGGTGACCTGCAAAATAAATGCATTTTCACACTGGAGTATTAGTACTAAGCAACAATGGATTAAATTTAAATGTGAATCTTACTATATTTGTTCAAAAGGCTTTCTTAAAAATTGTGCCATTATTGTAATGACAATGTCTTGCTAATTAGTGTTGGACATGAAGAATTAAAATGATTCAATATTTCAAAAGCACTTTGCTGTGATGTTGATTGAATATTTATTAAGATCACTAAACTGAGGAATAGTACCTAGTTTTATGGATTGAAGATAAAAAAATGAGGCCATGCAGTGATTATTGAACAAGATTCTTCTTTTTAACACAAAAATATACATTCTACAAGAATCGTGAATTTCCATCCACTGAACTCCTTGTAGAGATGTGTTACATTGATTTATATGATTAATATTATGATGACTGTTTAAACATTTGTGTCAGAATTAGGAAGAGAATTAGTAGATCATGAAAGTGAACAGGAAATTGAACAAACAATGTAGTCAACAACATGTGGTATATAAAGCAATTTTAATAATTTTGTCATTATTGTACAATGATGAATAACGTCAGAATAGAAACGGCAAAAAACAATCGACCTGATCAAAGCTGTTCTTTTCTTACAATGAAATGAAAGCAATAATCATTTTGTAGCACACATGATTTGAAAAAGCAGTCCTTTAATATGAAACATACCTTTTTGCAAAAATGTAGGAATTTCACAAATTTGAAATGAAGCGTTTGTTGAATTGCAACAAAAATGGCTATAATTTGAATTGTCTGTTGCACACAACAAAAAGCTTAAAAATTGTTAGAATGACAAAACTTTTGTTCCCAATGTTCTTGTATTCCAGTCAATGTCCAGGATAAAGTAGAATTATTGGTTGAAACAATATAAATCATCATTGATGACTGGACTGAAATATAAGATATCAATTGCACTTACTGCAGGGAATAGTAGACAAATGCTTACTGTTGTTATTAGTCTCAGGAACAATAAGGTATTTACTCAGTAATCAGGTGGTGATAAGGAACTTTGTGTTGCTTTATGTGCACTGTTTTGTGTTAACATTGATTTCAATAAAATTAAGGTATTTACATGAATTAGGAACAGACTGATATTTGGGTGTGAAGGATCTTATTTAAGATTAGACATTTTTAAATATTTACTAGAATTGCTGAGCAAAACACACTTAAGACATCATGCAATAAATGAGGTAATTGAGAAATATGTAAAGTCAATTTTCAAACGAACACACCCTGATATTTTCACAGCATTTCAATCTTACATTCAACATAAATAGGTGAGTGGAAAACTAAACATTTCACACAATTCACAAACAGATCAATAACTAAAAAATGATAAATAATAGCAAGTGGCATTTGTTTATTTTACTGAAGAAGAACAATATTATTTTCTAATATTTGTAGCACTGGAGCATCAAGTTCTATGTGTTGTCCGAACTAAGCTCTTCAGAACAAAACAAAATCAATGAATATAATTACTTCGTATATTTCATCTTTATGACTGCAATATTCTCAAATATTTTCCAAGGAATATTGATTGAGTGGAATTAGATACATTCTGTTATTAGTGACCTGAAAAAAGTAAATAACAAATACTGTGATTATTGGAATGAACAACAGATGGAAGCATATCGAATATTGATTTGGAAGGCAATTCAATTGATTTTTAGATATTTTCGAATCAGAATTCTGTACAAGGTGGGAATTGAAACTGTGCCTACTGGTGTGGTAGCAGAGACAATAACAGAGCTGCACAAGACTCCTTCATAACTTTCCCAACCATAATGGGCAAGGTGACAATCACACGCTTGTTACAAATTCTAAGCTAAAATGTTGTGTAATTACTGTAATTGATAATTGTTTCTAAAATCCTGATAGATAAGTTGACTTAATATTTTGAATGCACTTTGCTCTGATATCGATTGTATATTCATTAATACTAATAAACTCAAAATTAACATTAAAAGGTGGCTTTAATAATTAAGAAACACTCACCAACAATTGATTTTTTTTGTAGAGTCATGTCCATTTAATTAATGCCATTTTTACCGTGACAAATGTTTAGACATTTATGTCAGAATTAGGAAGACAATAATCAGAGCTGAAAATGTGTTGCCAGTTAAAGCACAGCAGGTCAGACTAATTAGGCCAGGAAAGTGAGTATGATTGGGAAGGAAAGGTCGTGTTAATGACATTTGGTCCCAGGAGTCATTTCGTACCAAATGACTGATAATTGTGGGATTATTTTTCATTGACAACTAATGTTGGAAGAAAAAGAAACTATCTCAACATTTCAAAAGCAGTTTCTTTTTCTGCTTATGAAATTAAATAAATATTGTTTTGGAGGTCATAGGATTTGAAAAATAGAAACAGCCATTTAATGTGAGATTTGAGCTGAAGAATCGTTCTTTTCACCCCAGTGTAGTGTTTCCAATAAATTAAAATTTAGTGTTAGTTGAACTAAAGAACAAATGGATGTACCTACATTGTTTTTTTGCACACATAAAAAGTAAAACAATTTTAACATGGAAATTATTTTGCTCTGAAAGTAATAATTTCACACAAAGTAAGTGTTTATATTGAATTGAAGTGTCAGCATAACTGCAGGAGTGGTTTCCACTGAATGAAGACTCAGAAGGCAGGCAGAACTCTGGGAAGTGGAAGATGTTTACCTATGCTGCAACAAGTTAACATAGAACATAGAACATTACAGTGCAGTACAGGCCCTCCGGCCCTCGATGTTGTGCCGATCTGTCATACTAATCTGAAGCCCATCCAACCTACACTATTCCATGTACCTCCATATGCTTGTCCAATGACAACTTAAATGTACTTAAAGTTGGCGAATCTACTACAGTTCCAGGCAAAGCATTCCATAGGAGTAAGTGAGGACTGCAGATACTGGAGATCAGAGCTGCAAATGTGTTGCTGGAAAAGCGCAGCAGGTCAGGCAGCATCCAAGGAACAGGAGTATTGATGTTTTGGGCATAAGCCCTTCTTCAGGAATGAGGAAAGTGTGTCCAGCAGGCTAAGATAAAAGGTAAGGAGGAGGGACTTGGGGGAGGGGCATTGAAATTGCGATAGGTGGAAGGAGGTCAAGTTGAGGGTATAAGGCTGGAATGGGGTGGGGGAGGAGAGGTCAGGAAAAGATTGCAGATTAGGAAGGCGGTGCTGAGTTCGAGGGATTTGACTGAGACAAGGTGGGGGAGGTGAAATGAGGAAACTGGAGAAATCTGAGTTTATCCCTTGTGGTTGGAGGGTTTCTAGGCGGGAGATGAGGCGCTCCTCCTCCAACTGTCGTGTTGCTATGGTCTGGCGATGGAGGAGTCAAAGGACCTGCATGCCCTTGGTGGAGTGGGAGGGGGATTTGAAGTGTTGAGTCACGGGGTGGTTGGGTTGGTTGGTCCGGGTGTCCTCTGAAACATTCCGCAAGTAAGCGGCCTGTCTCCCCATTATAGAGGAGGCCACATCGGGTGCAGCGGATGCAATAAATGATGTGTCTGGAGGTGGAGGTGAATTTGTGGCAGATATGGAATGATCCCTCGGGGCCTTGGAGGGAAGTAAAGGAGGAGGTTTGTGCGCATGTTTTGCATTTCTTGCGGTTTCAGGGGAAGGTGCCAGGAGTGGAGGTTGGGTGGTGGGGGGTGTGGACCTGACGAGGGAGTCACGGAGGGAGTGGTCTTTTCGGAACACTGATAGGGGAGGGGAGGGAACTATATCCCTATGGTTGGTCCGTTTGGAGGTGGCAAAAAAAACATTCCATACCCTAACTACGCTCTGAGTAAAGAAACTACCTCTGACATCTGTTCTATATCTATCACCCCTCAATTTAAAGTTATGCCCCCTTGTGCTCCCCATCTTGGAAAATGCTCTCCCTGTCCACCCTATCTAACCCTCTGATTATCGTATATGTCTCTATTGTCACCTCTCAACCTTCTTCTCTCCAACGAAAACTGCCTCAAGTCCCTCAGCCTTTCCTTGTAGGACCTTCCCTCCATACCATCCTAGTAAATCTCCTCTGCACCCTTTCCAAAGCTTCCACATCCTTCATATAATGCGGTGACCAGAACTGTACACAATACTCCAAGTGCAGCTGCACCAGAGCTTTGTACAGCTGCAGCATAACCTCATGGTTCCAGAACTCGATCCCTCTATTAATAAAAGCTAAAACACTGTATGCCTTCTTAACAAGCCTGTCAACCTAGGTGGCAAATTTCAAGGATCTGTGTACCTGGACACTGAGATCTCTCTGCTCATTTACACTCCCAAGAATCTTAGCATTAGCCCAGTACTTTGCATTACAGTTATTCCAACCGAAGTGAATCACCTCACACTTGTCCACATTAAATTCCATTTGCCACCTCTCAGCCCAGCTCTGCATCTTTTCTATGTCTCTCTGTAACGTACAACATCCTTCCTCATTATCCACAACTCCACTGACTTCAGTGTTGTCTGCAAATTTACTAACCCACCCTTCTACGCCCTCAGCCAGGTCGTTTATAAAAATGACGAACAGCAGTGGACCCAACACCGACCCTTGCGGTACACCACTGGTAACTGGACTCCAGGATGAACATTTCCCATCAACCACCACCCTCTGTCTTCTTTCAGCAAGCCAATTACTGTTCCAAACTGCTGTATCTCCCACAATCCCATTCCTCTGCAGTTTGTACAATAGCCTACTGTGGGGGACCTTTTTTAATGCCTTGCAGGGATCATCCCCCAAGGCCAATCTCAGAATGTAGGTCCATGACACACTGTAACGTGTACAGTAAAAGCAGTAATTGTACACACTTGCTGTATTACAATGGCCACATGCAATGTGGTTACAATCCTTCACTCCTTATACAGACATCCGATCCTGTAGAACACCTAATCTCAGATGGACATTGTTATGGATAGCCCCAGCTTCCTATTGTTTCATGATGTTTAAAAGCTCCTAAAATCTTCCGGCATTGGTATCTCTCAATGTATCTTATTTCTTCAGTTTACAAAGTTAATTATTACACTCCTTCCAGCCTCAAACTCTGCCTTGTCCACAATTCTCAAGAATCTGCAATTAGAAGTATTTTTAATGTTCTGAGCAACTTTAAAATAGTAACTGTTTCTGACAAATGAACCCTGTCTGTTGCCCTGATAGCTGCTGTGAAAGTTAACTGGGCTGTATGCTGCAGCTGGTGTTTATTCATTCACTGGGACAATTATTCTTTCATTAATGAAGGTCAGGGTTGGTCGTTTTTCTGTATCTGGCATGTTCTTATTACTCTCTGGAATATTACTGTCTGGACTGGCATACTGATGGACTTGGAGTAGGATTTTACAAAATATTATTTTCTTTCATCAAGATTGGAACAGACTGTTAGTTTATCTCTCCTCCACCATCTTGTGTTTTAATTCTAGGGCAGGTTGCGTCTTTTTGTTTGTCAGACATTTCGTATGAGCCAACATAGGTCATTCTATTCCAGATGGGGCAGGGCACCCCTACAACAGCAAATCAACCAGGATTTCAGTATTAAAATACAAATCTGCATTCGCTACCATTAGGGAACAATACCGTGTAATATGCCTACGTCACTGAGACTTAATTCCACACTTAAAGCCAAATATAATGGATTTCATCAATGATTAAATATTAGATATAAGGAAAAAATTGTCTTAAAACAGGTCACTGCAAACTTAAAATAATTAGAAACTTCATATTGCTATCTGTAACATGTAGAAATGAACATTAATGATTGGAGTCTAAAACAATTAGACGTATCTTCATTTGTAATATTAATCCAATGATTTCTCTGAACATTCAAATGAGAAGGCATCAGATATTTCCTGTGAGTGTTGGATGAGGAATCATTGCTTGGTTCATGGTTGTGTTGACCTGGAAAAAAGATCCATTTTGCTGTGTAAAATTGGCACGACGAAATAATGGTTTAAATTGAAATGTGAATCTCATGATATTTGTTACTAAACTTAAACAGAATTATTGTGTGATGTTGGTCTAACAATGAATTGGTAATTTATTTTAGAATGCTGACACATTAAATGATTCAATATTTCCAAACGAGTTTGCTCTGATATCGATGACACAGTAATTAGTATCAGTGAGCTGAGAACTAGAATGCTGGCATGATGGTTTGGAAAATACATTCGATATGCAGTGATTATTGATCAGAACTGTTTGGTCATTCAACATTCTCAGATACTCCTGCAATCTTTACTTGCTGTCTCAGCTTTTCTTCTGTGGAAATACAATATATAATCCATTCAATTTTCCATGTCATCAATATTCAGTCATTTGTGTCAGCATTACAAAGAAAATAAATCGATAAGGAACATGGTTATTATAGCGAAATACAGTCAACAGCATTTAAAGAGGAAATGTTTCAATAGTGTCTCTGAGTAAACACGTGAAAAGGTTTAATGGGGATCTGTTCACAATGTACTTAGCCACAATTACATTTTCTTAACATGATGACTGGAGGGACCTTATCAGAAAACTCGCCTATATTTAGGAATTCCTTCATCTCGATACATGTTACTATCAGCATCCTCAGTCACAAATAATGAAGTGTGATTATTGGCATGGGAACATGTGGTGTGTAAATTATAAGAAGGTATCTCTTGCATATCTTTGGGATGATGTGATAGCGTGCTGCCTGCTGTGTTTACTTATCCTGAGAACAATATGATACTGACAAAAGGTTTTTCACTGAACAATTATCGGGTGGCCTTGAAGACCATCTTATGGCTTTATGTGCAGTGATCACTTTGATTTCAAGACCTTTGATATATTTTCCATGATTTGGAAAGTGATTAGATTACTTACACTGTGGAAACAGGCCCTTTGGCCCAACAAGTCCACACGGACCTACTGAAGCGCAACCCACCCAGACCCATTCCCCTACATTTACTCCTTCACCTAACACTATGGGCAATTTAGCATGGCCAATTCACCTAACCTGCACATTTTTGGATTGTGGGAGAAAAGCGGAGCACCCAGAGGAAACCCACGCAGACACGGGGAGAATGTGCAAGCTCCACACAGTCAGTCACCTGAGGCGGGCACTGCACCCGGGTCTTTGGCCCTGTGAGGCAGCAGTGCTAACAACTGTGCCACCGTGCCACCCAATGTTCAATAGTTTTGTGACAAATGTCTAATGTGGTCATTAGCTGGATTCAAAGCATTCAATGTGTTGGTGCAAAAACCCTTCATTGTTGACACTTTCAAGAGAGGTATATAATGCTCAGGCATTGGCTGGAAGTCAAGGTGTTAGAAAATTTGGGTCATCCTGGAACTGATTGATTCTCGCTGCTGTTTGACTTAGTTTGATTAATTTTGTGTTTGTCCCGATTTATCTGGCTGTAGGTGAATTTAGAATGTATAATTTCTGTCCAAGGGTCACCTCACATCACTGGAGAGTGAAAATATAGTTTACATACAGTGATAACAATGAATTGATAATTAAATCTTGTGTTTTAACAGATAAAATGATTTATTTTTTCCAGTAGGTGTTAGATATTGATTAGATATTTATTAAAATAGATAAACTGAGAATTGTAATCCTGTTGCAGGATTGTTGAATTGTTAAAAGGTACATATGTAGAGTGTTTTTGGAATGATTTGGTGGTGCCAGTGTTAGATTGGGCTGTACAAAGTTAAAAAAATCAAGCACCACCAGGTTATGAACCAACAGGTTTATTTTGAAGAACTAGCTTTCAGAGCGCTGCTCCTTCATCAGTTGGTTGAAGGAGCAGCACTCCGAAAGCTAGCGCTTCCAAATAAACCTCTTGGACCATAACCTGGTTTTGTGTGATTATTTAACTTTGTTTTTTGGAAGGAATTGTTTTTTTCATTCAAATATACAGGCTGTTCAAGAATTCTATCTAGCCTTCCATGGCTTTCTTTCAGAGACCACACATTTATAGATTAGATTAGATTAGATTAGATTACTTACAGTGTGGAAACAGGCCCTTTGGCCCAACAAGTCCACACTGACCCTCCGAAGAGCAACCCACCCAGACTCATTTCCCTACATTTACCACTTCACTACGGGCAATTTAGTATGGTCAATTCACCTAACCTGTCCATTTTTTTGGACTGTGGGAGGAAACCGGAGCACCCGGAAGAAACCCACACAGACACGGGGGAGAATGTGCGAATTTCACACAGACAGTTGCCTGAGGTGGAATTTGAAACAGGGTCCCTGGCGCTGTGAGGCAGCAGTGCCACCATGCCACCCACAATTCATATAATTTTCACTGTAATCAGTATTTCAAATTTGCATTAGATTTAAGATGAAAATGAGGACCAATTAACGAGTGCTTCCATGAATGGAAAACACAGTAAATTGAATTTACAGAAGCAAATTCAAGTTTGATCCGAATAAGCAAATCAATACTTTGAATGGAAATGATCCGAAAATGTTTACATCTACATTTGAACTAAGTCAAATGACTCTTTTTTTGAAATAATTGGACTGAAAACCTGTTTGAAAACATGTACAAATCAGGACTATTGACAAGTCTTGCTGTTAGTGCTCTTGGCCAATCGTAATAAAGAATAAATACTACTTTGAGTAACAAGTATCATGTGTAATTGCTGGGCTGCAAAGTAAGAGGATAGCTCTTGTATTTATTGGCAAGAATTATAACCAAATGTTTACTGTGGTTACTGCACTCAGTAACAATAAGATCAAGATCAATGGCTGTTAGAATCCTTGGCCACTCGTAATGAAGAATAAACACTGCTGTGAGCAATACATATCTTGGATAATTACAGAACAGAAATTTCAGAACACACTCATTGTATTTACTGGAGGGAATGATAATCAGATGCTTACTGTGATGATTGATCTCAGGAACAATAAGACAGTTACTCAGATTATTCCACTGAACAGTAATTAAATGATCATGAGACCATTGTCTGGCTTTATGAATAGTGTTTTGTGTGAGCATTGATTTCAATAACATTGCCATAGTATACAAGGCTACAGGTTAGGTGAGTTGGCCATGCTAAATTGCCCATAGTGTTCACGGATGTGTAGGTTAGGTGCATTAGTCAGGGGAAATGTCGAGTAATAGAGTAAGGGAATGTGTCTGGGTGGGTTACTCTTCAGTGGGTCGGTGTGGACTTGTTGAGCCAAGTATCTGTTACAACACTGTAGGGATTCTATGACTCTATGATTCTTTGATTTAGGAATAGATTGATAAGCGAGTGCTAAAGATACTATTTAAAGTCAACAAAATCTTTATGTTGAGTAGAATTGCTTAGCAAAATGCATTGAAGCCATCATACACAAAGTGAGATAAGTGGAAGTAGTAAGGTATTTTGATTAAATAAAATGAATGTCATTTGTTAGATATTTTAAATTTGAAAAACTACAGTGTCCTCAAATCTAAAATTTAGAGACAATGTAATGTGATACATACATTTATTAATGACCTGAAGATAATAAATTGCAGATTCTGTGATTATTGGAATGAACAACAGACAGAGCAAATCCAAAATTGGATTGAAAAGCAATTCAAACTCTGCTTAGATATTTTCTAATCACCATTCTAAGCTGTTTTGGTGCATCTCTGTTGAAGATGGGAACTCAACGCACACTTCCTGGTCTCGTGGGAGACACTCTACTGGAGCTCCACAGGTTCCTTTCATAATGTTCCCACCAAGGAAGGGTGGGATTATAATTAATTGTGATTACTTAAATGAAAACTAACCAGTGTTCACTCCGATAATTGGGCTGGGAATTAATTCGACTGTTTCTATGCAATGGACTGAGAATGAAATGGTAATTCACAATAATGATGGTACTAAGTATATAGTCTCTTACGTAACAATCAATATCGTGACAATTGAAGGAAAAATAAATAGATATATCATGCGCTTATTGTAAATTCATGAAAAATACAACTGAATATGTTTAAAGCAATTTTTCTGATAATGAAAAGATAATTAGAATGCTTATCACCAAAAAAAATTCTTTCACTGTGACTATTCAGCTGCAGGCAGCTCCTCTTCCTGACATAAATGTACAACTTCCAACAATTCAAAATGTACTCTGATTGATAAAGGGAAGAACAAACACATGTACGTTTTTTTCTCGTGTTTACGAAAAAAGTCACATATTTGAATTTTTTTACCTTTAAAGTATTTAACCCTTGCTGAGATCAGAAATACAATAAACCTTCACGTTGAAGAAAAATATAATCAAATCAAATCAAAATATACATCGATATTCACAATAATTGGGAGAGTGAACACTGCAATATCTTTCCATCAGTTGATGTACTGAGCTATAATTCCACTTTTATATCCCTGACTGGATTGATCAGTTATTAGATATTAGCAATAACTAAATTATTAATATGCTGTCAGTGAACTGAATATTAAAGAGAAATCTCACATTGCTGTTTGAACATACAATGTTCTGAAATAAACAGTAATTATTGGTGAAATGTCATTAGATATCTCTGAATCGACGAGGCTATGGTTAGTTTGATTGTTGAAATAAGTGGCATTCAGATATTTCCAATGAGCATTGGATGGAAAATCACTCTTTTTGGTATAGATGTGAAAAAAATGTTTTATTGGAGTATTGGCAATAAGAAATATAGGATTAAATTATGATGTGCATCTCACCTTAATGAATATTTTCAAGTTTTCTCAAAGGTCTCTAGTCCAATCATCAGTTTAAAAGTGGTCATTTTCGTTCAGCAGATCAGTAACTGCAAACATTTTCAACACATCTTCATCAAATCTGATAATTCAGAAAAAAAACCAAAGCATTACCTGTGTAAATGTCAAACTATATCTTTAGATTAGAGTCAAGTTCATTCTCTACTTATTTTATTCCTGTTTTTGATACCAGTGACTAAATATTGATTAGATTATATGTCATATGTGTTAGACATGAGTTTTCTCTCAAAGATCTGTGCAACACAGGAATGGGCCCTTTGGCCCATAACGTTGTGCGGAACATAATGCAAAATAAACTCACCCCTTCTGTCTACCTTTGGTCCATATCCTTCCAAATTATCTAAATGAATATTTAAAAAGCCCTAATGTATCTGCCTTTATCACCAACCCTGGAAGTTCATTCCAGACACCTACCACTCCCTTTGTAAAAAAACAAATTACCCATCACATGCCCCTTGAATTGTCTTCCCTAACCTTAAACGCATGTCACTTACTTTTGACATTTCAACTCTGGGAAAACAGTTTGACTGTCAACCCTATTTCCGTATCTCCTGATTGTATAGACTTGCATCAATTCTTCCTCCATCCTCCGCTACTCCACAAAAAAGCAACCTGAGTTTTTCTCACGTCTCCAAATCCAGGCAGCATCCTGGTAAACGCCCTCTGTACCCTCTCCAAAGCCTCCATACCCGTCCTATAATGTGGCGAGCAGAAGTGAATACAATACTTTAAGTATGCCTTAACCAAAGTCTTATAAATTTGCAACATGCCATCCTGACTCTTGTAATCAGTTCCCTGACCAATAAAGGCAAGCATGCCATTTGCCTTCCTTACCACCGTATCTACTTACATGGTCACTTTCAGGGAGCCATGGTCTTGAATGCCAAGATCCCTTTGAACAACAAAGCTGTTCTCAGTCCTGCCATTACCTACTTTTCCTTAATATTTGAACACCCAAAGTGAAACACCTCACAGTTGTGTGGATTAAACTTTGCCTTTAATTTCTCTGAGTGAAAAGTGAGGTCTACAGATGCTGAAGATCAGAGCTGAAAATGTGTTCCTGGTTAAAGCACAGCAGGTTAGGCAGCATCCTAGGAACAGGAAATTCGACGTTTTTCTGCCCATTTAATTTCTCTGCCCATACCTGCAATTTATCTTTTTCCTGCTGCATTCTTTGACAACCCTCTATATTATCCACAACTGCACTGAACTTTGTATCATCTGCAAACTTATTAACTCACCAAATTAGATTTTAATCCATGTCACTTACATATATTTGTCCTGCAAACAGAAGGGTTCCAGTGCAGATCCCTGTGGGAAAAAGACAGAAAATGAGGAAAATGCAGAATTCTTGAATAAATGAGGTTTCTTTCAATGACAAAACTATTCTGATGAATAATCTCTGAAGGTGTGATTTTTGTTTTGAAATTAACCCAATATTTTAATTCTCAGTTTACTGATCTTATTGAATATCTAGTACAAACTGCTGTGAAAATATTGAATCGTTTTAAGTGTTTAGTTCCAACATTAATTATTCTTTAATTGTAATTTCAATTATCACACCATCATGAGAGTTGAATCTATTATTTCTTAGTGCCAGTATCATGATGAAATATTTACACTCGTTTCAGGTCAACGCACCTGCAATCAAGCAAAGTTTTCTCACCCAACACTCATAGTAACTATCTCATTCTCTTTCATTTGAATTCTCATTTTAATTAAATGATTATTAATCAGTCTTATCAATTAAGAGATGGCTAACTAGTTTTCACATCAATATTTTAGTTCTTTCCCACATATTGCACAATTACATTGCAATAAGGGTTTTCTCATCATTCTTAAATTTGTTATCAGCTATTTCTGTGTCTGATTTCCAGTATCCACAGTTTTTTGCGTTCTGGTATTGATTGTATTTCATTTCAACGCTAACATTTCTATATTTCTGATTATTACAATAGAGCTAAGTATTTTTCATGTTAAACATTGTGTTAATTTCATGTGTTTCTTGTGTATACAAACCAGAATTAACAAATGTTTGCTCTATTCTTTTACAATAAATCTTGAATTCTTAGAAATCACAATTTTGTGAAAATGAGGGAAATTATCTTTCGCTTAATAGTCACATTGAATGACTAATGCTTTACTTCCAAGTCATGAGCATTACAAAGCAGTTTAATTTTGAGTACATAAATAACTGCTTCAAACATATTTAATTACTTGATTATCATGAGATTTATATTTGTTTAAGATCATTGTCGCTTCGTTCCAACATTTTTAGAAACTACTAATTCCTTTTATCTGTCCATTACACACTGGAATTGTCGAATACAACCCAGTCTGATTATCACAAAAATATTTGAGCAGTTTTCCCTGTGAGTAAGCACAGTAAGTATGTGATTATAGTCCTGCCCTTCTTGCATAGGAACATTATGTAGGGCTCTGGTAATGTCTGTACTGAAAGACCAGGCGGTATGGATTCAATTCTAACCTTCAACAGAGATGTGTCAAAGCACATCAGAGTTGATTAGAAAATATCTAAGTGTCTACTGAATTGTTTTCAAACCAACATTTTATCAACTTGTGTCTGTTGTTCATTGTAATGTTCACAATACCTTGAATTTATTTGCTTCCGTTCACTGACTAAACTATGAATGTTATTATGCTGCTTCTAAGTACCTCTCAACTTTTAATAACTTTGCAGTCATAAAGATTCTACAGTGTAAATTACATTTAAGGTAAGGGGAAACGATTTAACAGGGATCTGAGGGGCAACTTTTTTCACAAAGTGTGTTTGGCTCACACGGAATGAGCTGTGAGAGGAAAGGCGGTGGCTGGTACAAACATTACAGCAGTTAAAAATTGGAGTGATCAAGAGAGTGGAATTAGAGCAGCAAATAAATCTTCAACATTGATGCAGCTAAAGGGGATGTTGGGTAAAGATACTGTAGTTAGTGCTTATTTCATTCCAGGCACACCAGCCAGGGAGCACTTCCTTCCTGTATCTATCCTCTTGAGCTCTTGAAGATTTTTGTTCATTTGAAGTGTTTCATGTTTAGATACTCCAGAGAAGACAGCTTCAAGCTCCTCAATCTCTCCTGCCAGGGCAATGCTGCTGTTAGAATTCAATTCACTGGGGCATGTTACTGGCTGCTTCATGGACTGGAACTTGCAATTGAGACTGTAAGGTAACTGTATAAAATACCTTCAATGGTATTGCCAGTCGTGAGTGGTTTTAGGAAAATGACCTTGACTTACGGGCATTGAGTGCCAGAGCACTTCCTGTTGTGGGGCATCCTGTTTAGATACAATCTATTGATAACTATTAGAACTGACTAGCACTGGCTCTGTCAAAGTGGTCAGAGCATTATGGCTGTCATTGAAGCTGGTAACAAACTTCCCATGGGGTAAAAATCGTAAATGATAGAGTAGGCACGAGGTCTGATGACACTGTTGGAGTATTGATGTTGTTGTTAATCACATTAACTTGTCAGGAGTTGACTAAATTCATATTGTCTCTTTCTGAATCTCAGGATGTCTCTCTGGGCAATGAGTCTCCACAAACATCAATGAGCCGGGGTCATTTATTTTGATTTAAATTGCTCTATAGCACTGCTGCTTCACAGCACTAGGTACAAGGTTGGAGTCCAGCCTTGGTCAACAGCCTGTGTAGAGTCTGCACATTCTCCCCAGGCTAGTGTGGGTCCACTCCAGGTGCTCTGGTTTCCTCCCACAGTCCAAAGATTTGTGGGTTAGGTGGATCAGTCATGGTAAATTGTCCACAGTGTCCAGGATTGTGCAGACTTGGTGGATCAGCCATGGCAAATGCAGTGTTACAGGGGTGGAGTGCTCCAGATGGGATGCTGTTTGGATAGTTGGTGGGATTTGATGGGCCAATGCTCTCCTTCCACACTGTCAGGATTCTATTATATGATTGTGGATAAAGTCGACACAACAGGGTGTCCTTGGAGAAGGAGCATGTAATGCATCTCAATTTTCCCAATGTCTTTAGATAGAGGTGGGTACCGCAGTGATACAGTGCTTTATCTCCATCGCTGCCCCCTCACCCCCAACTCTACTTTGATTTGGTCTCTTCCCACTTTGTCATTTGTAATGGTTTGCTTTGCCTGTAAGGGGCGTTGTTTATAAACATTCAATTGGTTACATGGGTGGTTTACTGCTGGTGATTATATGGGAACCAAAATGGTGTAATGGAGGGTGTTGATGTTGATGGTGGGAAGGTTGCTCAGCTGTGTGAGATAACACATCTGGGTCAGAGAAATGGGGAATAAAGAACACTTCACAGCTCACATAACCAGAACTGAAAAGCAGTTAAATCAAACCAAAGGTTCAGACAGGGAGGGAGTATTTCCCTGGAGCTTGAGTAACTGGAAAGTGATGGTGTCCAGGAATAGACAGGATTTGTTTTACAGGGCGTTGAAATTTTAAAAACTGTTACATTCAGATAGTTTCATTTCTTTTAGTTTTATTTATTGTGGAATAAATAGCTACAATATTTTAAAAGCAAATTTACAAACCTTGTGTTAAAGATAAATGTTAAATAAAATCCATCAAACCATCCCTCACTGAAAACTGTTGTGGAAGTGCAATCTCCTGGAGAATCCCTGCCCACTCCTTCCTTCCCGGGCTCCATGACTATATACATACCTGGGAGATAGCAGCAGGAGGAGACCATTCAGCCTTTCAATCCTGCTCCACCATTCAATGGGAAACAGCTGACCATCCAGCTCAGTCTCCTGTTCCTGCTGGGTTCCAACCCCCTTTCATGACTTTACCTCGAAGAACTATATCTAAGTCCTCCTTTGGTTTCACTGCCTTTTGTTCCAGTGATGTTGCTGTGTTACTGTGTGGGTGTAGGCAGGGGTAATGTGATGGTGCTGCCTCCTGGAGGATGCACTCAGCATCCCTCATCATCCTGCAGTAACATCAACTGGGTTTCAGCAACTAGAGATAGGAACCATTTCCAGGATATGGGCATCACTGGCTCAGCCAGCATTTATTCCCCATCTCTAGTTACCCTCGAGAAGATGGGAGTGAGCTGCTGTCTTGAACCATTCACCGTCCATTTGGCGCAGAGAGACCGACAATGCTGGGAAGGAGAGTGTTGCTGGATTTTGGCCAAGTTATTCTCTATCTTTGGTTCTTCAAATGCTGGTTAACTTAATCACAATCTGCACATGAGTTTGAGATTTCAGTCTGTGAATCTTCACCATTGAGCACCCTGAATAAACAAATATGTACAGATTAGAAATTCAGGGCAGACAATTCTAGTTTCTCTATAATATCTTTTTTCCCCTTTCTTCCGCAAAAGCTGTAACCCTCCAGCCCACTTACTCTCTCCCACCATTCTGCCTCTGCTGTCCCTAATGTACACCCTCCCAATTCTCATGGAGTTACTGATAAACAGACCCATGCCACCACTTCCCGTCCCTGGTTAGACTCTGCACCCTTTCTGGGTTCACTTCCTTTCCCTTCAGTTGCTGCAAGTCAATAATGTAACAGCAGAATGAAACAAAAGGAAACAGAAAGGGAGGTGGCAGATCCTGGACAGAAGAGGAACCTTCAGTCTGGGAGAATGGGTCAGATCCTTCTGTTTCCCATTGGTCGATGCCCAGTATTATGACAAGTTGGGGATGGAACTTGGTCCCATGTGGGTGTGGTGACCCTTTGAACCCCCAACCTGTCAATACTACAAGCGGATTTCTTCCTCCTCCAGCCAATCACAGTGTCAAATGCTTTCCGCTAATTACCCCAGAGCACATGCTCCAAAATCCGCCCATATTCTGTACATGTGCAGTTCTGGGCTTCCCCTCACACGCATAGTCCCTGCCTCAGGGATTGTGGGAGTTGTAGCCCCCATGAAGCCACTGGAGACATGTTTCTGGATAGTGAATGAAAGGTGTGGGCTGGAGGTTGGATCCCCATTCAGACACACAGGACACACGGGCTGTCACTGGATTTTACTGAGACATCCGCTTCCACAACCTGATTTCTGACGTAAGGAACACAGATTGCGGGGTGGGGTGGTTAATAAGGGGTAGCAGATTTTAAGCAGATGTAGCTGAGTGGTTAGCACTGCTGCCTCACAGCATCAGGGACCCGGGTTTTATTTCAGCCAGATGCGACTGTCTGGAGTTTACACATTCTCACCATGTCTGTGTGGGTTTCCTAGGGTGCTCGAGCTTCCTCCCACAGTCCAAAGATGTGCAGGTTAGGTGGATTGCCTATACTAAATTGCCCACAGTGTCCATGTATGTGCCAGTTAGGCCATTAGCCATGGGAAATGCAGGGTTACAGGGACAGGGTGGGTCTGAATGGGATGCTCATCATAGGCTGGTGTGGATTTGCTGGATGAATAACCTGTTTCTGCACTGTAGGGACTCTATTCTATTCTCATGAAGAAGAATGTACCTATCTCAATGTATTGTGAATCTGTGGAATTCCCTATTCAAAATACGGTGGATACCAGGACAATGAGCAGATTTAATGAAGAGATACAGATGTTGAATTTGTAATGAGATGAAGGGTGAGAGAGCAGGTGGGAAAATCCAGCTGGGACCGAGGTGAGCTCAATCATCGCCGTATTAAATGGTGGGGCTGGTTCGAAGGGCTGCATTGCCTCTCCTGTGCCCAGTGCTCATCTTCTTACGGTAATAACTGGAAAGCTGAATCCAAAACTCACCACCTTCACCAAAGGAGATTTTGGAAAAAGCAGGATAGTCAGGTGGATTAGCGTTCCAAACCTAGATAGTGAGGAAGCAAGTGGGAGATAATGATTTTGCAATTTTAAACTCAGGGGAGACAGTGATTTATGGTTTTTAGACTGTGAGGACATTCACACCGTCCAGAATACTCTGTTGTGAATATCTATCCTATACTTTACTACATATCTAAGGTCTTTGACAATGAAACGCAAAGTACCCAGGAAACTTTGCCTCACCTCGTAATCTGATAAAAGACTTCTGATAAATCTGGTTGAACTTAGAACACAGCTGGAAAGCTGGAAGATTAGATCCGATCCCAAGATCCTGTGCTTAAACAAAGGAGACTACAATAGGGTGAGACAGGAGCTGGCTAATGTAGACTGGAAGCAAAGACTTTAGGGTGGGAAAGTTGACGGACAGTGGGGGAATACCAAAGCAATTTTTCGAAGTGCTCAGAAAAAGTATAATCTGCCATGAGTGGCTCAGGAAATAAGGGAGTCTATCAAATTGAAATAGAAGGCAAACAAATTGGCAACGACCACGAAGAAACTAGGAGAAGAGAAAAAAACTTTAACAATCAACAGAAAGCTAGATGGGACTGGGGGAGAAAAGTGATGAGTAGCTGTCCTCAGGGCCAGAATAGCAGTTTACACTGCTAGAGGGGAACCTATTGTGTGGGGAACATATGGCCTCTGTAATTGTAACTGTGACCATAGAGATAATCCTGATCAAGTTAAAAATCACAGCACACTCCAAAAGCTTGTACTTCCAAATAAACCTGTTGGATTATAACCTGGTGATGTGTGATTTATAACTTTGTCTACCCCATCCCAACACCGGCTCCTCCATATCAGAATCCTGATAGGCAACCCCACTGAAACTGAAGCGCCTGTCAGATACTTGAGGGAGCCACAGGGGTGTGGGGGGAGGGGTGTATGTTTTAACCACAAATGCTAAACTGAACTAGACTTTCTAACTGACTGTTGCCATGGAGAAAATACTGAGAGACAGTCTCTATTCAAAGTCCCAAACCACAAAGGTATAAGAATGGGAGCCGTACACCGGACAGATGGGGAGTTACCTGATGCGGCCTGGAGGTGTTTTGCATGTACACTATCCAAGTAACTGCCATGTCTCATCAATAAAAACTCAAAGAAGACCTCGCAGGGTTCTGTACCTAGTTATTGCTATCCAGCAGGGTTCAGGAATATGAGTACACAGCAGTCAGTCTTCACAGTGGAGGATATGAAGAACATGCCAGTAATTGATAAGGAGACTGAGGAAGGTGAGGACCTAGAAATAACCATTATCATGAAAGTGTTACAGCTGGGCAAGCTAATGGAGCTAAATGTACACAAGTCTCATTACCCTGATGGAATACATCCCAGGATACCAACAGTGTTAGTGGGAGAAATAGCATCCTGCAGCAGAGACAGGCCATTTGGCCCAAACTGGCCCATGCCGACCAGAATGTCCATCCACACTAACCCCATTTCCCTGCACTTGGCCCATCTGCTTCTGACCCTTTCCTATCCATGTATTTGTCTAAATGTCTTTTACCTGTTGTTAATGTACCCGCCTCAACCACTTCCACTGGCAGCTCATTCCATATACATACCACCCTCTGTGTAAAACAGTTGCCCCTCAGCTTCCCTTTTATTCCTTCACCTCTAACCTTCAACTGATGCCCTCCAGTCCTTGATTCCCTGGGGAAAAAACACAGTGCATTCACCTCATCCATGCCCCTCATGTTCTTACACACTTCTAGAACAGTCCCCCTTCAGTTTCCTCTGCTCTAAACAAAAAAATCCTAGCTTGTCCAACCTCTCCCTATAACTCAAACCCCTGACAACATCCTTGTAAATTGTTCTGCACTTTTTACACTTTAATAACTGAAACCTACACTGCATTCAGCACATTTCCAGTGTTTCCCCACGGCGCTGAAACCGACGTGAGAATGCCAATGGATTACAATCCTTTTCAACAATCCCATTTTCATAGTATTTCCCATGGTGCAGGGATCCTTGTGTCTTTCTGGTTGTATGGTTAATTAAAGACTTGTCCTTCTACAAAGCAAAGCTGTGGCTTAATTGTTCCTGGGAAACATGCCATGATTTTTCAGATTTTCAAAAATAAAATGAAGTCATTCTCCCCAGTCACCACGCTAACATGGACTTGGCTGTGTCTCAGTATTTTTCCAGTCACATTGAGATTTGGAATATTTGCCCACGGACAGAATACACACCTTTCCTTCCACATGAAAAGGCCAATGAATATCCAGACCGGCACGGATCAAGTAACTATCAGATCTGAACATGAAGTTCAATTTGAATTTCTCATCTGCAAATCCACCCTTTCAGTATCCTACACCTGAGAAAACAACTCACCACATTAATACAGGATGGATCTTTATAAGACAATTATAGTATTAAATTGTAGTTTCACGTTTCCCAAAGTTTTAACTCTCAGTCTAACAATTTCTTTCTTCTGTGAACTGAAATCCACACCAACCTCCTCACTCCTTCCCTCCACACCCAGTTCTCACACACTCTCTCCTCTCTTTGAATTCAGTTTCCTAGCTCTTGTCTGCGGACTAAGAAACAAATCAATGAGTCTGGCTCTGAGTCCGGGGGGGGGGGGTAGGCGGGGGTGTTGTTCGGAAACCCTCGGACGACAACCATCCTGCATACCCTGCATACACCTGTTTCCTGCACACTCTGGCCAAAACCCGTCTTACTAAAATGAACCGAATTAGAGCTCTAATTGCAGGCCCATCCTTGTCACTTTCCATAAAAACCCTGAATCTTCACAAAAGAGTTCTGATAACTTTCTACAAAATGCTGCCCCACTGATAGCCTGATCACATGGCAGGGGGGCCAGGAAAGGGGCCATTCCCCTGGGTCCTGCTCCCAGAGGGAGGAAGCTGCCAATGACAGATTAATCCCTCACAACCACAGCCTCCCTCGCTGGCACTGACCCGTACTGTGCATACTCCCACAATTGGCCAGCACTGTGCCCGTGCACTGGCCTCCTCTCCTACAGCACGTGCTCCCGATCATACAGGAGTCCGGGTGATTGACAGCAGCTGCTGCCTAATATATCAGAATGCCTCCAGTATGGAAACTGGCCCTTCGGCCAAACAAGTCCATACCGACCCTCCACACAGTAACTTATACAGACCCATTCCCCTACCCTAAATTTACCCCTGACTAATGCAACTAATACGAGGGGCAATTTAGAATGGCCAATTCACCTGTCCTGCCCATCTTTGGATTGGGGGAGGAAACTGGAGCACCCGGAGGAAACCCGCTCAGACATGGGGAGAATGCATAAACTCTGGGTTTGGCCGGAATCAAAACCGGGTACCTGGTGCTGTGAGGCAGCAATGCTAACCACTGAGTCGTCTCCATAGATGGGAAGGGGTGGGGCTGGAGAACTGGGGTAATGAGATTGTAAACAATGAATGAATGTGGAGGACACTTGGGGATGGACAGGATCAGTGCAGCAGCAGGAGGGGACCCTGGACAAACTGAGCAATGGGAGAGTCTGACAGGAGAGAAACTACAGGAAGGTTCTGTTTGGACGCTCAGGCAGGGACAGCTGGGAGACAGTATGGCCTGGTGGCTTGGGCAGGTTTTCTGATCATCCTCTTCAAAGATGCTGTTCCTCAACTCTGAGCTCAATCCTCCTGGTCTAGAGGTAAGGACACTGCCACCATTTCCTCGTGGGTAAAACCTGTGTTGGCGATATTAACAAGACTCAACACACAGTCACTAACAAAATACTGGCGTACTTGAACTTCATCCCGAATATTAACACCTATAACTGGGCAACGCAGACCCCGATGTACAGAGTTAAATCCTGGATATTAATAACAGCTTTGTGCATGGGAAATCATGTCTCATAAATCTGACTCAGTTTTTTTGAACAAGGAACAAAGAAGATTGCTGAGGTCAGAGCATGGACTTCAGTATGGCGTTTGACAAGGTTCCTCACGGGAGACTGGTCAGCAAGGTTAGATCGTATGGAGGACAGAACTGGCCCGAAGGTAGAAGGCAGAGGGTGCTTTACAGGCTGGAGGCCTATGACCAGTGGAGTGTCACAAGGATCGGTGCTGGATCCACTATGTTTTATCATTTATATCCATGATTTGGATGTGAACATAAGAGGTATTGTAAATAAGTTTGCGGATGACAGCAAAATGGGAGGTGTGGTCGACAGGGAAAAAGATTACCTCAGAGTACAAGAGGATCTGGATCAGCTGGGTGATGGGCTGAGGGGTTCAGTTTAGAAAATTGCGAGCTGCTGCATTTTGGAAAAACAAACTTTAGCAGGACTTACAGTTAATAGTAAGTTCCTGGAGAGTGCTGCTCAACAAAGAGTCCTTGGAGCGCAGGTTCATAGTTCCTTGAAAGTAGAGTAGCAAGTAGATAGATTAGTGATGGTGGCAGTTGGTCTGCTTGCCTTTATTGGTCAGAGCATTGAGTACAGGGGTTGGGAGGTCATATTGCGGCTGTACAGGACATTGATTCAGCAACTTTTGTAATATTCCTTGCAGTTCTGGTCTCCTTCCGATCAGATGGATGTTCTCAAACTTGAAAGGGGTCAGAAAAGAATTATAGGATGCTGCCAGGGCTGGATAGGCTGTTTTCCCTGGAGCATCAGAGGCTGAACGGTGAGCGGAAAGAGACTATTAAAATCAGGCCGGGCATAGATAGGGTAAATAGAGAAGATATTTTCCCTGCGGTGGGGGGAATACAGAACTCGGGGACTGGGAGGGGGTGGGTGGAGGGAGAGAGAGGGTGGGTGGATCGAGTGTGGTGGGACAGAAATGGTTGAGGATAGAAAGTGAGATTAGAGAGGAGGGGAACAGACGGGGGGAACAGAGGGGGTGACTGACGGTTGGGGGGGGACCGACAGAGAGGGTGAACGGACCGAGGGGGGTGCAACCGACGTGGGGGCGGGGGAAGATGGGTGTGCGACTGACGGGGGAGCGACTGACAGAGAGGGGGAAAGACTGAGGGCGCAACAGACCGACAGATAGGGGGACAGAACGATTGGGGGGGGGGGGGGGGGGGGCAACAGGGGTGGTGGTGACCAACAAAGGGCTGACTGATAGAGAGGGGGGAGCAGACAGAGTGGGAGGAGACAGGGGAATAGAGAGGGGGGAAGATGGAGAGTTATTTTATAGATCTACAACTCAACCCTGTTCCTGTTTTCTCCTCCTCAGCTTAATTCTGTCTGAACGTCACAGAACAACTGCATAGTTTCTGGAAAGTGAGTTTCAGGGAGATCAGGTGCTGAGCGTGGCATTTGGAACATGCTGATCAATAAATGGACTCTAGTTCGATTCCATTGTCTGTGTGGTGTTTGCACATTCTCCCTGTGTCTCTGCGTGGGCTGCCTCTGGGTGCTCTTAATTCCCTCCCACAAATCCAAAATCATGCAGGTTAGCTGGATTAGCTTTAGGGAATGGTAGGTCACAGAGTTAGGGTGGAATGCTGTTCCGATGGTTGGTATGGTCTCATGGGCCAAAAGACCTGCTTCCACACTGTAGGGATTCTGTCACTGAGTATGGGGGTTAGCAGGTCACGTTGTGGCTGAGTAGGGCATTGGTGAGGCCAGTGTTAGAATACTGCATTCAATTGTAGTCTCCCTGATTTCAGAAAGATGTTACCAGAATAGGACTCAACCTCTTAATAGCAGGTTCTTACAGTGTGGGTTGATAGTTCCTTGGAAGTGTGGTTGAGGTAGACAGGTCAGTGAAGGTGGTGTTTGGTATGCTAGCTGTTATTGGGCAGTGCATTGAGTATAGGAGTTGGGAGATCAGGTTTCGGTTGCACAGTTTATTGGCTTGGCCACTTTTGAAATGCCCAGACTGCTTTCAATTCCAGTTTCCCTGCTAGAGGAAAGATGTTGGGAAATTTGCAAGAGTTCAGAAAAGTTTTACTAGGGTGTTGCCAGTATTGGAACATTTGAACCATAGGGAGAGGCTGAATAGGCTGAGGCTATTTCCCTGCAGCACTGGACACTTTAGGTGGCTTTATCGAACTTTATAAAATTATGAGGAGCAATGATAGGGTGACTAGTCATGGTTTTTTTTTTCCCCCAGAGTAGGGGAGTCCAAACGAATAATGTGATTTTTTTTCCCAAAGGTGGAAATGACAAATTCTAGAGGAGAGGGGGAAAGTTTAAAGGATATGAAAACCGAAACAACTGCAGATGCTGTAAACCAGGAAGAGAATCAGAAGTTTCTGGAAAAGCTCAGCAGGTCTAGCAGCATCTGTGAAAAGAAATTAGAGTTAATGTATGTGAGGAAGGGTGACCAGACCAGACCAGACACTTTAACTGATTTGTCTTCCCAGATGCTGCACGACCTGCTCAGCATTTCCAACAAATCTGTGCAAGTTTAAAGGGAGTTGTGTCAGACAAGTGTCTTGTACAGAAGTTGATAAGTGACTAGAATGTATTCTCCTGGGAGATGGGGAAGGCAGAAACAATCACAGTTTAACAGGCATTCGGACAGACACATAAGCAGGCATAGGTTATCAGGGATATGGATCATGTACAGGCAGACGGAATTAGTTTAGAATGGCATCATGATCTGCACAGACACGGTGGGCTGATTATTCTGGTGCTGTAACTGTTATGTTTTCCGGGGGGTAGAATGTTTTTTGAAGTAACAAAAATGATTGATGAGAGCAGACTGGTCGACATGATCAACGTGGACTTTAGTAAGGCATTCGGCAAGCTTTCTCAGGGGAGACTGGTTAGCAAGGTTAGATCTCATGGAATAAAGCAGAAACCAGCTATCTGAGTACAGAACTGGCTCAAAGGTAGAAGACAGAGAGTGGTGGTGGAGGGATGTTTTTCAGACTGGAGGCCTGTGGAGTGTCATAGGGATTGGTGTGTATCCACTATTTTTCATCATTTATATCAATGATTTGGATGTAAACATAGGAGGTATTAGTAATTCTGCAGATGACGCCAAAACTGGAGGTTTAGTGGACAGTGAAAAAGATGACCAAGGCTGTAATATTTCCTGTAGGTGTCACCATTTCAGATGCCGCCCGACCTGCTGGGGATCTCCAGCACTTCTTGGGTTTGTTGCAGATTCCCACCATTTTGCTGAAGCACTTGGAGACAGAGAGCTGTACAGCTCCAGATTTTGTTGACTCTGATTCCTGGGATGTCAGGACTGATGGATGAAGAGGGACTCAATCCTCGTTTAATCCTCCTTTCCTTTGGTTTTCGGACCCGCTGACGACATCACTAATATTCTACCTCCCACTCCCTGTCCTGAACCTGACCCATCTAACCTGACACTTCAGCTCCCATCCCCCTGCCAGACTAGTTAATACCTCACCAATGGAACTGGCAATAGCCTCCCCAGGAGATTTGACCCAGCTCTGCCCAGGGGTAACCGGTCAGGCTGGTACAGGTCCCACCTAACCCAGAAACAGTCCCAATGCCTAAAGAACCTAAACCCTTCCCTGGTACACCATTTCTCCAGGCACACATCCAGGTGATCTACCCTCTTATTCCTGCTCTCACTAGCACATGGCACTGGGAGCAAGTCTGACATCATTACATTTCAGGAGCTGCATTATAATGTGTCCCTGCTCTCCCAATATCCAGCTTTCAAGCACTCATCCCTTTGTTTCATGCTGTCGTTGGTATTGATGTGTTCTCCAACCACGGGCTGTTTACCCTCCAGCTCCAGAATGTTCTGTAGCTGCACCATGATATCGCGGATCCTATCACCAGGGAGATAACATACCATCCTGGATTCATGGCTGTGGCCATAGAAGTGCCTGTCTGTATCACTGACTATTGAATCCCCTGTCACTATCTTTCTTCCCGTTCTGGGCAGCAGAGCTATCTACGGTGTCATGAACCTGGCTGTTGCTGATTTCCCCTGAGACTGACTGACACACACACACTCACGAATCCCAAGCGGGATACAGTATCTGTTTGGGAAGGGGAATAACCACTGGGAACTCCTGCACTCCCTTCCTGAGCCTTTTACTTGATCTGATGGTCCCCCATTCCCTTTCTGCCTGTGTAACCCTCACCTGCAGTGTGACTAACTCACTGAACATGCTGTCCATAACATTCTCAGTATTGCAGATGCTCCACAGCGAGTCCACTCACAGCTCCAGTTCTGAAAAGCAGTTTCCCAGCAGCTGCTGATGGGCACATTTCCTGCACACATAGCCCGTCAGGGACACTGGAAACATCCCTAATTTTCCCACATTGTACAAGAGGAGCACACCATGGGTCTGAGGTCTCCAGTCACACAGGCTCTCTAGATTCAGCTAGTTATTCTCATTTAGAGAATTTAAATGAACGAGCAATCTTCCTACCCTTCAAACATTGTAATCAAAATCCCGTATTCTTTACTTAAGTTGATACGTTATACCTTAAAAACTGTTAGAAAATTTCCACAGGTATCGCTTACAAACTGGCTCTTCCCTTTGGGAGCAGGTGAATTTCTGAATGGGCTGAAACAAAACTGAGTTTCAGCTTCACATTCTCCCTGTCCCACCTTGCTCTGTTTACACCCAACTCCAAAATACTCATTGAGCCAAGCAGCCCTCACAGTGCAGCCCTGTCATTGTCATTGTCTGCTCACCCCTACACTGCCCTCAGCCTCCTGTACTGTTCCAATGCATCTCAGTGGGAGCTCAGGGACAGCACCTCATCTTTCAATTCAATCCTTTGTAACCCCAGAGTCAACGTGGACCGCAGCAGTTTCTGGATGAACAGACAGTTGTTAGAATCTGGAACACTTCACCTAAAAAAGGTACTAGAATTTGAGTTCATAAGGAGTTGCAGGGAATTGAAAATAAGGAGTTTACAGGTTAGCATCATGAAGTGGGTGATTGGGACTAAATCTGACAGTCCCTACAAAGAGACAAAGTGCAATCTGGACAAATCTGTGCTCCCCCTCACACCAAAACAGACTCTGAGCTTCCAGTTGCCTGCCACTTTAACACACGAGCCTGTTCCCTGGCCAACATCTGTCTCATTCTTAATGCAGTGTTCCAGGGAAGCTTGATGCCGAACACTCCAGAACACACCAAATGGCCTTGTATCTCAAGGACAGCAATTTCCCCTCCCATGTGGTCAACAATACCCTTCAGTGTATCTCCACCACTTCCTGCACCTCTGCCCTTGAACCCCACCCCCCCAACTGCAGCAAATATAGAACCCCCAAGTCCTCACTTTTCAGCCAGATACAACACATCATCCTCTGCCATTTCCACCACCGACAATCAGACCCCACCAACAGAGATATCTTTCCCTCCACACCCCTTTCAGCATTCCTCAGAGACCATTCCCTGTGACTTATGCATTAGATCCATGCTCCCCACCAACCCATCCTCCACCTTTGCCTGCCATTCCAAGAGGTGTAAAACCTGTGCCCACACCTTCCCCTCACCTCCATCCAAGACACCAGAGGTCCCTTCCACATCCAGCAGAGATTTTCCTGTACATTGAATAACCTCATCTATTGTGTTCATTGCTCTATACCACGGGGAGACAGGACGCCAACTTGCAGAATGTTTCAGGGAACCTTTCTGGGAGACATACACCAACCAACCCCACTGTCCTGTGGCCAACCATTTCAACTCCCCCTCCCACACTGCCAAGGACATGCATGTCCTGGGCCACCTCCACCATAAAATCCTAGCTACATGACTCCTGGAGGAAGAATACCTCATCTTCTATCTTGGGACCCTTCAACCACAGAATCAACGTTTCGTCATTTCCCCTCCCCCACCTTATCCCAGTTCCAGGCCTCCAACTCAGCATCACCCTCTTGAACAGTCCCACCTGTCCATCTTCCTTGCCAATTATCCACTCCACCCTCTCACCATTACCCCCTACCTGCATCTTCCTATCGCCTTCGCAACTCCCTTCCCGCCAGCCCCACACACCCATCCTCTTACCTGTCAGTCCTCTTCCCCACCCTCACATCCTGCTGAAGGGCTTAGGCCCAATATGTCAATTCTCCTGCTCCTTGGATACTGTCTGACCGGCTGTGCTTCTCCTGTGCCAAACATTAACGTAAGCTGGAAGAACAACACCTTATTTTGTACTTGGGGACCCTTCAGGCTTCTGGCCTTAAAATGGAACTCATTAATTTTAGGTCCCACGTCTCCAACGCCCTTGCGCCCTCGTCCCCCACCCCACACACCAGGCCTTGTTATTACATAGCCTGCCATGACACACTACCTATAGTTAGCCACTAACAGTCTCCATTAACATCTATTCATCTTCCCCAACCAGATCATTATCCATTCCATTGTCCAACTGCTCCTAACTCTGTCTTTGGAATTTATCACCACCTATTATTTACACCTTAACCCCTACCTTCTGCATAAAAACCGACATTTGTTTTCTCAGTGACATCAGTTCTGAGGAAGGGTAATCGAATCCGAAATATTAACTCTGATTTCTCTTCACAGACGTTGCCAGATCTGCTGAGCTTTTCCAGTATCTTCTGGTTGTTGTTTCTAATTTATAGCATCCGCAGTTCTTTTGGTTTTCATTTACTGAGAGTTTCCAATTCAGGACTAGCAGCCTATATCGCGTGTTTATAAACCCTCCCAGTCCACACTAACTCCATTTCTCTTCCAGTCTCTCCCACTCCCTTCACACTCACTGGTCTCTCCCCCACCCCAGTGACACTGCACGTGCACAGCTCATTGTCACGTGCTGGCCTGTTGGCCACACCCCTCATTCACTCCCATTGGCTGGAGGATTACACCAACTCTCTTACTGGTCTGAAGCTGCCGTCAATCAACCGGACCCCTTTGTGACATGAGTGGTGGGATCCTCCCAGGAGTGTGGGAGATTGTGGGGTGACCTCAGAGATTTATAAAATCATGAAGGGCATTGATGGGACAAATAGGCAAGGTCTTTCCTCTGGAGTAGGAGAGTCCAGAACTAGAGAGCATTGGTTTAAGGTGAGAGGGGAAAGATATAAAAGGGACCCGAGAGACAGCTTTTTTCATGTAGAGGATGGTGCCTGTATGGAAGCTTCTGTCAGGGGAAGTGGTGGCAGCTAGTACAGTTACACCATTTGAAAGGCATCTGGATGGGTATATGAATAGGAAGAGTGGAGAAGAAAATGAACCAACTGCTGCCATATTGTACTAGATTAGGATAGGATGTCTGGACGGCATGGAATGAATTTGACTGAAGGGTCGGTTTCCGTGCTCTATATGTCTGTGGCTCTGCCCTGGGATGAGCTTCATCATTCACAGTGAATGGGGCAGTATCACAGAGCACAGGGACTGGGGGCTATTCAGTATATTGGGGCTGTACGCTCTCCCTCTGGAGATAGTGCCAATCCGCCCTTACTCTCCTCCCATTTACCCGTAGCCCTCCAAATGTATCCTCAAATAGTTAAATTTCATAGATGTACAGCACAGAAACAGACCATTCGATCCAATTCATCCACGCTGCCCAGATATCCTAAATTAATCTCGCCTCATTTGCCAGCACATGGCCCATAACCTTCTAAATGTTTCCTAATCACGTACCCAGTCAGGCGCCTTTTAAATGTTGTAACTGTACCAGGCTCCACACTTTCTCTAGCAGCTCATTCCATACATGTACCACGCCCAGCTTGCAAACATTGCCCCTTAGATGCCTTTTAAATCTTTTCCCTCACACCTTAGGCTTGTGCCCTCTAGTTTTGTACTCACTTAACTTTGGGAAAAGACCCTGGTTGTTCACCCTCTCCACGTCCTTCACGATTTTATGTACCTGGAAGGTCATCTCTCAGCATCCGATGCTCCAGGGAAAACAGCCCCAGCCTGTTCAGCCTCTTCCCTATAGCTCAAATCCTCAACCCTGGCAACACCTTTGCACATCTTTTCAGAATTCTTTCAAGTTTTGTAATATCACTACTACAGCAGGGAGACCAGGACTGAAAGCAGAATTCCAGATGTGTCTGAATCAATGTCCTGTAGAGCTGCAAAATAATGTCACAACTCCAATACTCAATGCACTGACCAATAAAGGCAAGTACACCAAACACCTTCACTATCCTGCCCATCCATTATGCCACTTTCAAAGAACTATGAACCTGCACCTCAAGGTCTTTGTTCAGCAACACGCCCCAGGACTTAAATGTATAAGTCCTGCCCTTATTTGCTTTTCCAAAATCCAGGAGCTCACATTTATCTGAATTACACTCCATCTGCCACTCCTCAGCCGAATTGATTGAAGTCCCATTTTACTCTGAGGTAACCTTCTTCCCGATCCACTGCACCTCAAATTTGGTGTCCATGTAGTCACTAACGATAGCACCCATTTTCACATAGAAATCATTCATATAAATGAAGAAAAGCAGTGGACCCAGCACCAATCCTTACACCATATTGCTCATCACAGGGGGCCAGTCCGAAAAGCAACCCTTCACCACTACACTGTCTCAAACGTTACAGCCAATTTGTATCCAAATAGTTAGTTCTTCCACCTTGAATGTCTTTCTGAAGTCCAAGTTAGTGATTTCCATATACAAAGCCATGCTGACTATCCCTAATCATTTCTTGCCTTTCCAATTACGTTGAAACCTTTCCCTGAGAAGCCCTTCCAACAACTTGCCTGACTCCAGGCTCACTGGTGTATTGTTCCCTGGTCTTTCCTCATCACCTTTCTCAAATAATGGCGCCTGTCTTCCAGCACCTCAACTGTGGCTACTGGTGATACAAATATCTCAGCGAGGGGCCCGGCAATCACTTCTCTAATCTCCCACAAAGTTCTAGGACACACCTGATCAGGCCTCAGGGATTTATTCAGCTTTATGTATTATAAGATATCCAGTACCTCCTTCTCTGTAATATGGACACTTGCCAAGTTATTACTTTTTATTTCTCCAAACTCTCTCACTTCCATATCCTCTTTCAGTAAACACTGACATAAAATCCACAGGAAGTATCTATCCTGAACTCCTGCAGTTCCATAGACAGCCTTGTTGATCTTTGAGGGTCCCTATTCTCTGCCTGACTATTCTTTTGTCCTTCGTGATTTCTAGAATCTCTTTGGATTTTCCCCAAACCCATTTCACAAAGCTCTCTCGTCCCCTTTTTGCCCTCCTAGTTCCCTCGAGTGTACTCCTACTGCCCCTATATTCCTCTAGGGAGTCACTTAAACCCAGCTGTCTGTACCTACCATATCCCTCCTTCATTTTCTTGACCAGAGCCACAATTCCTCGTGACAGGCAGCATTCCCTACACATTCCAGCCTTAGCCTTAACAGGAACATACTGTCTATATACTCTCATTGTCACAGGCCTATGGGGGCAATGGCAGATGAGGACAGAGAAGCAATCATTCCCTGTAAAGAGCTCACGTTGGGAAAGGTAACAGCCCAATGGTAGATGGATCTCCTGGCCCTGATGGAATGCATGCCAGAAGACTACAACAGATAGTAGGTAATCAAAGCAGTGAAGGGAATATTGTACTTCATTGCTACAGGGATGGTTATGCTGCAGCTGTACAGGGTGCTGGGGAGGCCACACCTGGAGTACTGTGACAGGTTTGGTCCCCTTACTTCAGGAAGGATGTACTGGCACTGGAGGGGGTGCAGAGGAGGGTCACTAGTTTGATTCAGGATTTCAGAGGGTTGGCGTATGGAGACAGATTGAGGAAACTGATTCTATACTCATTGGAATTTCGAAGTATGGGAGGCTGGATTGGGTAAAAATGAAATTATGAAGGGAGTAGATAAGATAGAAGCAGGGAGGTGATTTTCGCTGGGGTGGGTAAAACTAGGGAGCAGAGCATCAACATAAGGGAGTATCAGATTAAGGAGTTCAGGATGGACTTCTTCAGCTAAATCTGTGAAATTTGCTACTGAGTGCAGCAGTTTGGGTTATCGACTTGACTATCTTTGGGTCAAAAGGTAGATTCGTGAACAGGAAAGAAATTAAAGATTATGGTGAGAGAGCAGGAAAGTGGAGCTGAGGTTATGAAAAGATCAGCCCTGATCTTATTGAATGGCAGAGCAGGCTGGAGGGGCCAGATGGCCTACTTCTGCTCCTATTCCTTATGTCCTTATGTCCCCACTTTCCAGCCGTCCCTTTCCCTGGGGATAGCAAAGGAATATTGAAAGTTCTCGCCTTGTACTGGCAAAATTCGCCCTTGTCCAATTTAGAACACTGTTTAGATCTGATCTATTATTTTCTGTAGCTATTTTAAAATGAGCAGAATTATCAGAGAATCCTGACAGCGTGGAAGTAGGCCATCCAGCCCATCACAACCACACTGAACTTCAGAGACTCCTACCTTACCACTGTAACGCTGCATTTCCCATGGCTAATCCACCTAGCTTGCACATCCCTGAACACTATGGGCTATTCAGCCTGGAATATCCACACAACCTGCATATCTTTAGATAGTGGGAGGAAACCAGAGCAAACAGACGAAACCCACGCTAATAATAATAACAAGGTGATCATCCCTTTCTTATTTCCCAGTTCCAACAAAATAACTTCACTAGACGTACTCCCAGGAATATCCTCGCTAAGCACAACTGTAATGCTACCCCAAAACAAAAAGGCCACTCCGCCTCCTCTCATGTCCCCTTTCTATCCTTCCTCTTGCATCTATACCCTGGAACATTAAGCTGCCAGTCCTATCATCCCTGAGCAATGTTTCTGTAATCATAGCCCATGTTCAAAACCATACCCTGAGCCCATCTGCCTTCCCTGTCAGGCCTCTTGCATTGAAGTAAATGCAGTGTAACTGCTCAGTTCTACCGCATTCTGTGCCTTGCCCTTGCCTGCCTTAACTGTTTGACTTCTGAACTGTACCAGTCTCACACATACCTCTTTTCTCACTATCTCTTTGGGTTCACCCCCACACCCTCACTGGATTAATGCCTCCCGAGAATCACTAGCAAATCTCCCTGACTGGATATTAGACACTTGCCAATTCAGGGACAATCCATCCTTCTTATGCAGGTCAACTCTACTCCAGAGGAGATTACAACGATCAAAAGATGTGAATCCTTCTGCCCTACACCAGCTCCTTAGCCAATCATTCATCTCCTGCATCCTGCTATTCCTACTCTCACTAGTATGTAGCACTGGGAGTAATGCAGATATTATGATCCAGGACCTACTTTTTTTATATTCCAGGCTGATTTGCTATATTTTCTCATCAGGACTTCATCTTTTCCCCTTCCTGTGTCATTGGTATCAATGTAGAATGACCTCCCACTGGTCATTCTTCCCTTTGAGAATATTCTGCTACCTGTCCGAAACATCCCTGACCCTGGCACCAGCGAGGTGCCACCCCATTATATGTCTCACTATCAGCTGCAGAAACAGCAGTCTGTGCCCGACTAGAGAGTCCCTTATCATCATTGAGCATTTGGAATATGATATATCTCTCATTATAGTAGAGTCAGTCTCAATAGCAGTAACTTGGCTGTCAGTGCAACATTCCCCTGAGAGTCTATGACCACCTACATTATCCAAAATAGTATACTTGTTACAGATGGGGATAGCCACAGGAGACTCCTGCTCTACCTAGCTCCCTCTCCTACCTTTCCAAGAGGTAACCCATCTACCTGACTGTATCTGCAGTTTTCTGGCCTGAAACTGTCACCTAACACACCCTGACTCTTCTAAATTCTTCATTACCATGAAGCACCGCTCCATCTGATCCATGTGATCAGAGAGGATTTGCATCACTTCCTGCAGGCTATCATCAGGGTCATTCAAACTCTCCCTCCTGCCCTCCAGGAAGTGCACATCCCTGTACGAATGGCCATCTCTGCACCTTAATCTGTAGACCCAGAAAAAGACAGAGTCTTACAGCTTTACAAAAGACTACTCTCTAATACATGAGTACCGTATTTTATATTTAAAACATTCAACCAAAAGATCATAACAGAGGCACTTAACCTAGTAAACACTCACCCTACTGAATGTTGTGGATTTTTAAAAGTAAAACAGAGTAAGGTTTACCTTTTAAGAGATTGAAACCCACTGAGCTGATCCCCGGCTGTGGGTCACAGACATACAGTATGGAAACAGACCCTTCAGTCAAACTCGTCCATGCTGACCAGATATCCAAACATAATCTCGTCCCATTTGCCAGCACTTGGTCGATATCCCTCTAAACCCTTCCTATTCATATACCCATCCAGATCCTTAATAAATGGTGCAATTGTACCAGCCTTCACAACTCCCTCTGGTAGCTCATTCTATAAACGCATCACCGTAACCTGAAAAAGTTGCCCCTTAGGTCCCTTTTATCTTTCCCCTCTCATGCTAAATCTATGCCCTCTAGTTCTAGACTCCCCCAGTCCAGTGAAAATACCTTGTCTATCTAACGGATCCATGCTCATGATTTTATAAATTTCAGATCACTCCTCGGCCTCTAACGTTCCAGGGGAAATAGTCCCAGCCTATACAGCCTCTCCCTATATCTCAAACCCTCCAACCCTGGCAATATCCTTATTAAACTTTTATGAACCTTTCAAGTTACACAACATCCTTCCGATCAGTGGAGAATAGAATGCACACAATATTGCAAGAGTGGCTAAGTCAATGTCTTGAACAGCCGCAACATGACCTCCCAACTCTTAGTCAATACTCTGACCAATAAAGGAAATCACACCAAACACCTTCACTATCCCATCTACCTGCACCTCTACTTTCAAGGAGCTATGAACCTGCACAACAAGGTCCCTTCGTGCAGAAACACGCCCCAGGACCTGACCATTATGTGTATCAGTCCTGTTAAGCTTTGCTTTTCCAAAATGCAGCACCTCGCATTTATCAAAATTAAACTCCATCTGCCACTCCTCAGCCCATTTGTCCATTTGATCAAAATCCCATTGAAATCTGAGGTAACCTTCTTCACTGTCCATCACACCTCCAAGTTTGGTGCCATCTACAAACGCAGTAACTATACCTCCTGTTTTCACATCCAAATCATTTATATAAATCATAAAAAGTAGTGGACTCAGCACCGATCCTTGTGGCACTCCACTAGTCACAGGCCTCCAGTCTGAAAAATAATCATTCATCACCACCACCCTCTGTCTTCTGCCTTTGAGCCAGTTCTATATCCAAATGGCTACCTCCGTGAGATCTAACGTTGCTAACCAGTCTCCCATTGGGAATCTTGTCGAACGCCTCACTGAAGTCCATTTGGATCAAATCTACTTCCCTGCCCTCATCAAACCTCTTTGTTACTTCTTCAAAACCAGACCAAGTACGTGACACATGATTTCCCATGCAGAAAGTTATGCTGACTATCCCCATCAGTCCGTGCTTTTCCAAATACACACAAATCCTGTCACTCAGGGCTCCCTCCAACACTATACCTAGCACAGCGTCTGTAGTTCCCGGGCTTGTCCAAATCGCCTTTGTTTAAATAGTAGCACCATATTAACCAACCCGCAGTCTTCTGGCATCTCAGCTGTGACTATCGATGATACAAAAATCTCAGCAAAGGGCCCAGAAATCACTGCCTTCGCTTCCTACAGAATTTTAGGATACACCTGATCAAAGCCTGGGGATTGATTCACCTTTATGCGTTTCAAGACATCCATTACTCTGTAGTATGGACATTTTTCAACATGTCACCATTTATTTCCCCACATTCTACATCTCCCGTGTCCTTCTCCACAGTAAATACTGATGCAAAATATTACATCTTGATAAAACAAACGAGGGCAGGACTTAGACTAATTAAAAGTAAGGCTTTGAGTAGTGATATGGAACAGAGAGACCGAGGGGTTCAGGTCTTCTTCGTCTATGTCACATGTAGACAGGGTGGTTAAGAAGGTGGTTAGCACACTTACCTTCATTGCTCAGACCTCTGAGTACCGGAGTTGAGAATTTAGGTTGAGGTTGTACAGGATGTTGGGGAGGCCTCTTCTGGAATACTGTGTCCAGTTCTGGTTGTGCTGTTATAGGAAGGATATTATTACATTGGAGCGGATTCGGAAGAGACTAACCGGGATGTTGCCATGAATGGAGGGATTGTATCACAAGGAGAAACTGGATAGGCTGGGACGTTTTGACTAGAGCGTAGGAGGTTGCGGGATGATCTTAGAGGTTTACAAAAGCAGGAAGCGTGTAGATAAGGTGAATGGCCATGGGTAGGGGGGTATTGATACCTGGGTGCATACAATTTGCAAACAGATGAGAAAGGTTTAAAAAATAATTTGGGGATTTGTTTTTACTTTTACACGTGTGAAGTGAACTGCCAGATAGAGGCAGCTGTGAATACAATTACAATGTTTAAAAGACATTTAGACAAGGACGTAAATAGGAAATATTTGGATGAATGTGGACCAAGCGGAGGCAGGTGCGATGAGATTAGTTGGGAATTATGGCCGACACGGACTGATGTAACCACAGGGTCTGTTACTGTGCTGTATAACATTATGGCTAACTCTCACTACCTCTGAATTCCTCCAACCTCACAACTCCCCAGATCACTGTCACGTCATCCAGACTAAAATCGCCCTTATCTCTAGACATCCTCTCTAGCCTCAGAACCATCACTGTCTCTGATATCACAAACATCTCAATCTCTGTAACATCCTCCAATTTCCTCCCATCTCATCACCCTCACGATTTCTAATCTTGACAACCTTCCCAAATCTGTCCTTCTCCACAGTAAACACTGATGCCACTCGTTTATTATCTCCCCAACAACCCCATCTCCTGCGTCTTCACACAGAGGCTGCCTTGCTGATCTTTGAAAAGCCCTATTCTCTCTCTAGTAACCCATTTGCTCTTAATGTATTTTTAAAAACCCTTTCCCTATTCGCCAAAGCAGTGTCCTGTCCCCTTTTTGCCTTACTGATTTTACTCTTAAGTATACTCCTCTTGCCTTTATACTCAAAGGATGTTTGTGATTTTTGTATTGGAATAAATGCAAAATATTACATCTTGGTAAGACAAAGGACTTACAACGATTAAACGTTGGGCCTTGGATCGTGATATGGAACAAAGAGAACGAGGGGTTCAGGTCTTTGAAGTATGTGTCACATGAAGACAGGGTGGTTCAGAAGAGGTTTAGCACATTTGCCTTCATTGCTCAGATCTTTGAATAGAGGATTTGGACGTTATGTTGAGGTTGTACAGGATGTTTGTGAGGCCTCTTCTGGAATACGGTTTCCAGTTCTGGTTGTGCTGTTATAGGAAGGATATTATTAAATCGGAGCAGGTTCAGGAGAGATTTACCAGGGTGGTAATGGGAATGGAGGGAGTGAATTATAAGCAGAGTCTGGATAGGCTGCGTCCTTTTTCACTGGAGCACAGGAGGCCGAGGGGTAACCTTATTAGAGGTTTATAAAATCCTGAAGAGTTTCGGTAATGTGAACAGCAAGTGCCCTTTCCAGGAGGGGGCGTGATTCAAGATTGGGGACATACTTTTTAACGTGAGAAAAGGAAGGCTTTAAAAAGAAGTTCCGGATTTTATTTTTTTGTTTCGGCACAGAGAGTGGTTCAGATGTGGAATAAGCTTGCAGAGGATGAGGTAGCTGTGAATACAATTACAATTTCAAGGTGGCACAGTGGCTCAATGGCCAGCACTGCTACCTCTCAGCACCAGGGACACAGGCTCAATTCCTGCATTGGGTGGCTGCCCATGTGGAGTTTGGATATTCCTCCCCATGTCAGCTTGTGTTCCTCCAGGTGCTCCCGTTTCCTTCCACAATCCACAGATATACAGGGTAGGTGAACTGGCCGTGCTCAACTGCCCATAGTGTTCAGGAATGATTGGGTTGAGTGAATTAGTCAGGGGTAATTGTAGAGCACAAAGGTAGGGGAATGGGATTCTAATAGAAAGAAAAAATCATTTGGACCCGTATATCAATAGGGAATGCTGGGATGAACTAGGACCAAGTGGTGGCAGATGCGATTAGTTCAGTTTGAATTTATGGTCGACACAGACTGGTTGGACCATAGACTCTGTGTCGATGCTGTATAACTTTATGACTCGTTACCTCTGTAAATTCCTCAATGCTTGGAACTCTCCCTATCAGTGCCACCTCATCCAGCCTTACAAATCCTCCTCATCTGTATAATTCTTCTCCAGCCTCGAAATCCAAAAACCTCCATCACAAATATCTCTATCGCTGTAACATCCTCCATCCTCACAATCCTTTCCGACTTGCATCTCCCCCAGCTTCATTATCCTCCCTAGCTCTAATCCCCTCCAGTCTCTCAAAGCTCTGCTATATGTGCCTTTCTTTATTTCCAGCTTTCAGGATGCCCAATGTTTATTTCTCACGTGATGACGGCCCTTTCCAATTTCTGCGCTGAGCTTCTGAATTTCCTCTTAAACCTCTGCATTTCACTTTCTTCCCGAAACATCGGCCAATCTCGTGTCATATATTCTAGTATCACCTTTTCTGACCTGATGTCCAATGGAGCCTGTCATATTCCTGTAATAAACATCTCAGCGGTCTACAGAACAGAAAAAGGCTCTGGTGGTCCATCGGGTCTATGAGAAAGAAAACTACCACCTAACTGTCCTCATCTATTTTCCAGTACTTGTGGAAAAGTGTTATCTATCATGGCATAGCAAGTGCACACTAAATACACCTTAAATGTTTTCAGGATTTGCGTCTCCCACCCTCACAGACAATGAGATTTTGTGCAACTGTTGCTCGATGATGACATCACCCACAGGAACACAAAGCAGCTGGGTCTGTGCAAACCAGAGATCACCCACACATTGGGAAGGATGGCAGGGTCCCTGAGAGCGTGCACAGGAGAGTTACCAGGATGGTACAAGGAATGGTAGATTTTAGTTGCAGGGACATGGGTGTTGTTAATACATATCAAGAATATCCATCTACAATAGATGTACCTCTCCCCTTTCCTGGGCTTTGGTAACCTTCAGGTTAAACCACCACCAGATATCTCTCACTAATAAGAGAGCAGCCCTATGGTCTGGGAGGACAATGCTGACTTTCCCTTTTACACAGTGATGCCACTGTACCTCAGGGGTGGGGAAAGGGAATGCTGAAGATGGTGGATGGGACACCACTCAGGCACAGTGCTTTGTCCGAGAGAATGTTCACTTTCTTGAATATTGTGGAGGGCTGCACTGATGCAGGCAAGTGGGGAATGTTCCAACACAATCCTGATGTGTGCCTTATAGAGAGCAAACAGACATTGGGGAATCAGGGGTTTTGGGGAAACTGAGATCGTTCTCATTGTAGCAGAGGAAATTGAGGGGAGCTGAGAGACAAGTGTTTACAAAACATATACATTAGGATGTTAAACCTTACACTCATCAATTCATCATAAAAGGATTACTGGACACATATTGAAGATTTCGGGGAGATCTATTAACAAGATGGTTTGATTCAAAGGAGAATTTCTATGCAGAAAATAGAATTGAGCTGGAACACAATACTCACACACAGTGCAAATATCCAGGTCCTAATGAATGGAGTAATTCAATCAGAGTTTGCTGTTACAATTACTGAGATTCCCAATAGAATATCCACTTGTAGTATCCTTTAATACAAGTTTATAAAATCTGTCACTGTCAGATCAGGTTAGAAACTCGCACCATCCCCTCCTCCTGGCCCAGCATGACTGGACACATTACCCCTTGTGGAGGGCAGCAGTCAGTTCAGGGGGAAATCTATGTGGGTTTCTAGGAATTTCCACCTTGGGACTTCATGTGACTGAACAGGGCAGATCTTTGACACATGGGACAGAATGTTCCAAGAGCCAGTGAGCTGTGGAAAGCAGGATTTGCTTCCTTTTCCTTCCTTGTGTTGCCGCTGTGCCTCATCAATAAGACATGGGTGGTTGGGGGGGGGGGGGATGTTAAAGCCTCACGCAGCTTCAGGAGCAAGTTGTCTCCATTCTGACCAATGGGCAGCAAGCTCATCCCAGTCACTCCAAAGAGTCTGTCTGAAAAGACAGCAACTCAGCATGCTTCACACTGCCCCGTGCTCCTGGAAAGGTTTAGAACAATAAGGGGGGAATCCCCTAGAAAATGCAGAGCAATAAACTTCCCAAAGGATTATAAACTGTTTACAGAGAAGGATTCGTTGGAGAAGTGGACAACAAGTTGGCAAATGGAGCCTAATTTGGGATAATGTGAAGTTGTTCATTTTGGAGGAGGTAATAAAAGAACAGAGGACTATTTAAGTGGTGAAAACTGTAGAAAGCTGCAACACAAAAAAGTGACCAGATGCAGGAAACACAAAGCTAGCACACAGTTACAACAGGTCATCAGGAAGGGAGATGAAACATTGTTCCTTGTTTCAAGCGATTTGCAGAATAAGAGTTTGGAATATATACCTGAGAGCAACTTCATAAATTGCGAGTGAGACCACATCTGGAGTAATGAGAGCAGTTTTGGTCCCTTCATTTAAGGAAATACATCACATCATCGGAGGAATTCAGAGAATATTGACTGGGATGATCCCTGGTTTGCAGGGACTCTTTTTTAAGAAAAGGCTGAAAAAGTTGGGACTCGACTCACTGGATTTGTGGGAGAATGAGAGGGGATCTTATTGAAACATATAGGTTTATTAAGGGGTATGACAGGGTAAATACTGAGAGGATGCGTCCCATCATGAGGGAACCTCGAACCAGAATCTGGGTCAGTTGCAGAATCAAGGGTTCTGTTTTAGATTTGTCAATTTTAATGCAACACAGACATGGGTAAGGGGTTTCGGTAGTAATGGAGCTGGGGTGAGGTGGAAAAAAAGGAACATTTTACAGATTGGAATTCCTGGTATTTGTGATTGTGTAGATGTCTGATCAGAAGGTCACCTCGGGGTCAGATATAAACAGTAATATTTTGAAGTGTGTAGTTCTGCCTCAGGCATTTCCCAGTGAGAGGGAGGGGCTCAGGAAAGGGAAAGGAATTTGTAATAGCAACTGAAGGCAATGGGTTTAACCATTGCAGTGTTTCATTGGAGGAAATTGTAGCCAATTGAGTTGTGAGAGTGTGGTAAACAGTTTGATAACAGAATAACAGTGGAGCAATGGAGAGGGATGATGGGGAGAGAGAGCTGGGCATTGTCAGTGTACATGTGAAGCCAATACGATGTCACCTCCTGGCAGAATGGAGGTGAGATACAGAATGGGACAAAGATAGATCCTGGATGGTCACCACATATGAGGAATTCAGAAAGGAAAGGGAGAGTGGAGATGGAGCAGCATTTTCCAAAAATTGTGAGGTCAAATATTAGTTCATAGCAGAATTAGAGAGAAGGACATAACCAGAAAAGACAGACAGAACAAGGAACAATATTTGTGAATTGGTGAGGGGGAGTGATGAGGAGGAGCCAGACTCCAAAACTGCTATTTCTACATCAGTGGCATCACCCAACCCCACCCTAGTCTCAGCTCATTTACTGAAATACTCATCCATCCTTGTGTTATCTCCAGACTTCGATACCCAAACACATTCCTGGCCAGCCTCTCACATTCAACTTACATATAATTTCAAGAGTATCTAAAACTCTACTGCCCAAGTGCTCACTTGTATCAAAACTTGTTGATTCATCAAAAGGCTCCTATTTACAAGCAACAATTTAAAATTCTCACCATTGATGTAATCCCTGTCTCCCTGCACCGCTCAACCTGTTAGACCTCGACAACTCATTTTCTTTCAGACTCCCAAAGATGCATTTATTCATTGCTTCACCTGTCTGGCTGTTTCGACAGTTGCCAAGGCAACACGGTCTGGAATTCACTCCCTGACCCTCTCAGACCTGCTTTCCTCCTTGGAGGTATTCCTGAAGTGTTGCCAAATAAGCAGGTTTTTTGATCACCTGACCTAATATTCCCATCTGTGGCCTTATGTCAGAAATTCTCAATTTCTGTGAAAGTATAAAAATGATAAAAATACAAACTGTTGTTGATTTGCACCGACATGGTCAACTCTTCACTATCGCCGAGTGAATAATCTGTTACATCTCTTGCCCAAGAACATTGTGGGAGCACCTTCACCACACAAACTGCAGCTGTACAAGGAAGTCAAACATCACCCTCTCCACAGGCAATGGGGCTTTGGCATTAATCACTGGGATCTGTGGAGGGTGAAACACAGTTGATGTTTCAGGGAGTGCTAAATGCATCACAGAAAATGAAAATGTTGCAGAATTTGATGGTCAGAAATGGAGGGAAAATGCACTCTTTTGTTGAAAAAAAGAATTATTCACTGGCAAAGATATTGTGGAAAATTTAGTCCGTTTAGAGAGCAGCACATTGTCAGGGGTTGGGCAGCAGAGGAAAATTAACTTACAAACAGTCTGTGAAAGTAACAGTAAAACACTAAACAACCCAAACACCCTGTGTCCGGAGACTTGAACTCCCCTTCCCGCTCCGCATCTGATGCCTGGGGGAAGAATGCCTCATCTTCTGGGTTCAGAACCTCCAACCACATGGGATCAATGTGTATTTCACCAGTTTCCTCATTTCCCCTCCCCCCCACCTCATCACAGATCCAGCTTTCCAACTCGGCACCGCCCTCTTGACTTGTCCTTCATCTACATCTTCCTACCCACCGATGGGCTGCTGCCTGACCTGCTGTGCTTTTCCAGCATCACACTGTGACATTGAAAACACCCTGAATTTACCTATCGTAGTGATAGGTAAGGGGTAAATGTAGGGGCACGGGTGGGTTGCGCTTCGGCGGGTCGGTGTGGACTTGTTGGGCCGAAGGGCCTGTTTCCACACTGTAAGTCTAAGTCTAAGTCTAAGTCTGACTCTGACACTCTGTGTAAACCCTGCCCTATCACTCCTTGCCAGGGAAGGCCGCGCATGCGTCCCCCTGCAGCTTGCCCCTCACAAAGTTGGCAGCCACAGACGTGTCCCACGGATCACTGCCCCCAATAAAGATGGCGGCCCTCACTCACGTCATTCACCATTTGAAGCATTTTTCCGTTTGCCACAATTACAAGCCTGGGATTTTCAGATTTGTGTTTTCCGATGTGCACTAAGTTCTGGAAAATGTCTCGGCCCGTCCCATTAAAATTTCGTTCTCTTCCTGGTCAATATGTCTTTCCTTAACCGTGCCCTGCACCTTCACACATTTCCAATGCCTTGGTCACAACACACACTGTGGTGCCAGTGGCTTGTCACGTGGTTGAGTATAGCCACGCCCCTCATTCACTCAGATTGGTTGGAGGACCAACCGGCATTGCCTGGTCCTCCCGCCCCATCCCCATCCTCTTATTGGTCCTGCGCTGAGATCAATCACCAGAGGCCCATTGTGGGCTGGAGCATGGTCAGTGCTTCCTGCTTTTGCTGCTGTTCATCAGGTATAAGAGAGAGGGTTCATTCCAGTTTCTCCTGATGTCAGACAATAACAACAACTACCTGCATTAGATGGAGCCTTTCACACTGACAAATCTCCTAAAATGCTTCACGAATGCTGATAAACGTTGATTAGAAAGAACTTTAAGAACATCTTTGAGGAGTACAGAGGTTTTTTGTTTTAAATATTAGATTACTTAGACAAACCTTCTAAAGAGCAACCCACCCAGACCTATTCTCCTACATCTAACACTACAGGCAAGTTAGCATGGCCAATTCCCCCTACCCGCACATTTTTATGTGGGAGAAAACTTATGCAGACACGGAGAGAATGTGCAAACTCCACAGACAGTTGCCTGAGGTGGGAATAGAACCCGTGTGTCTGGCGCTGTGAGGCAGCAGTGCTAACCATTGTGCCGCCCATCTGCAATTTACCTCTGACTTGATCAACAATGCCCTCCAACACATACCCTCCACTTCCCGCACCTCTGCCTTTAGCCCACCCCTTTAATCACAATAATAATATAACCCTGCGGTCTTCACCTTCCACCCCAACAATCTCCAGATACAGTGCATTAACCTCTTATTTCTGCTACCTAAAGTCAGATTCCAATAGAGACATATTTCCCTCCCCACCCCTATCTGCATTCCACAGAGACCATTCCCTCTACGACTCCCTTCTTAGGTCCACACCCTCACACCAACCCACGCTCCACACCCTTGACCCTCCCTTACCACCATGGGAGATGTAAAACATGCGGCCACATCGCCCTCTGATCTCTGTTCAAGATCCCAAAAGGATCTTTACACATCAGGCAGAGATTTGCCTGCACATCCCAGCACCTCATATACTGCATCTGGACACTGGGAAATTTAACATGGTTCATCCAACTAACCTACACATCCTTGGACTGTGGGAGCAAACTGGAACACCCGAAGGAAATCCTCACAGACACTGGGGAGAATGTGCCAACTCCAATACAGACAGTCGCCCGAGGCTGGAATCAAACCCAGGTCCCTGGTGCTGAGGAAGCAGCACTAACCACTGAGCCACAATACTGTGGGATCTTTGGTGCTGATGCGCTGCCCCACTGATACCTCAGTCACTCACCCTGCCTCATTTCCTAAGAGGCAGTGATGACGGAGTGAAATTATCACTAGACAGTTAATCCAGAAACCCAGGTAACGTTCTGGGGACCTGGGTTTGAATCCCATCACGGCAGAATTTGGAACGTGAATTCAATAAATATCTGCAAAAAATAATCTAGTGACGACAAGGAATCCATCATCAATTGTTGGATAAACCCATGTGGTTCACTCATGACCTTTAGGGAAGGAAAATGCCATCCTTACCTGGTCTGGTCTGCATGGGACTCCAGACCTATAGCAACGTGGTTGACTCTTAACTGCCCTCTGGGTAAACGCTGCAATAAATGCTGGCCGAGCCAGTGATAGCCTCATCCTGTGAATAAATAAAGAAAACAGGTCAGGTTTTGTTCCTTCTCTAGTAGGTACATCCTACAAACTTAATCAGAAATGTTCTCGTACACATGGAACAAATACCTTTCCATCCAAGCCCTGAACACTACAGCACTCCGAGGCTATGTTGGTAAAGTTAAAACCACTTATCATTGCATCCATATTATTCTTACAGATAACTGAGGTCTCCTGGTAAAATTTGTCTCAACTCCCTGCTGACTATTGGGAGAGAGTCCATAATACAATCCCAGTAAGATGATCATCCCTTTCTTATTTCTGAGTACCAGGCAAGTTATTTGGTTGGATGTACTCCCAGGAATATCTCCCGAATCCCAGCCATAATGTTACCTCAAATCAAAAACACCTCTCTCCCTGCTCTGTTGTCCCCTTTCTATCCTTGCTATAGCATCTATACCCTGTAACATTAAGCTACGAGTCCTATCCATCCCTGTGCGATGCCTGTGTAATTGCTGTAATATCCCAGTACCATGTTCAAAACCATACCCTGAGCCCACCTGCCTGACCTGTCATGTCTCTTGCACTGAAATAAATGCAGTGCAACTGGTCTGTCGCACCTCATTCTGTGGCTTGCTCTTGCCTGCCTTGACAGTCTGACCGGTGAACAGTACCAGCCTCAGACTCACCTCTTTCCTCACTATCTCTTTAGGATTACCCCAACTCCCTCACTGGTTTAATGCCTCCCGAGTGGCACTAGCAAATCTCCCTGCTCGTCAGGACCCCATGCTTTCCCCTTCCTATGCCATTGGTACCAATGTACAATGTCCTCCCACTGGTTATTCTCCTTTATGAGAATATTCTGCTCCCTCTGAGAGACATCTTTGACACTGGCACCAGAGTGGCACCACCCCATTCTGATGTCTCACTGTCAGCTGCAGAAACGGCAGACTGTGTCCCTGACTAGAGAGTCCTCTATCACCATCGATCGTGTGGAACTGGATATACCTCACATTATGTTAGAAGCCAGTCTCAGTCCCAGTAACTTGGCTGTCAGTGCTACTTTCCCCTGAAAGTTTGTTACCACCTACATTTTCCAAAATAGTATTCTTGTCTGAGATGGGGATAGCCACAGGAGACTCCTGCAGTACCTACCTACCCCTTCTAGCTTTCCTGGAGGTAACCCATCTACCTGACTGTATCTGCAGTATCCTGCAATCCTAAGACTGCCACCTATCACACCCCCCGTCTCCTGTCAATTTCTCACTGCCTTTAATCACTCCGCCACCAATCCATGTGATCCAATAGGATTTGCAATCACACTTCCTACAGACAATCATCAGGATCATTGAAACTCTCCCTAATCTCCCACATCCGACAGGAACAGCACGCCACTCTACAACAGGCCATCTCTCCTCCTTAACAGTCTACAGACCATGACATAGGCACAGACAACTGCTTGAAAAATACTGCCTGAGAAAAACTTAATGCTTACATTTTATATCTTAAACATTTACTCAAGAGACCGTAAGACATTAAAAAGAAATCCTCACCTGACTCACGATTGTAGATTTAATAAAATAAAACAGACTAAGATTGATATTTGAAGAGACTGAAACTCACTGAGCTGATCCCCGGCTCTGAGTACTTCCAAGGGTGAGGTCTCTCTGAGGCCAGCTGCGAAATGTCACTGTTTCTCTTCTCTGCCCACTCCATTTTCAGAGAGGTTTTTAACTTCACAGCAAGTCAGCTCAGAGAGGTCACTGCTTGGTTTTATTCACTGGGGGTTGCCTTTGCTGCCCAGACCAGTATTTATTGGCCATCTTTACTTGTCTTGGAGGAAGTGATGGTTAACCGCCTCCCTGAAATGCTGCAGTCCATGTGCACCACAGTGATGTTTGGACAACAATCCCCCTCTGGCCCCACAACCCTCCCTGTCTCTGTAATCCCCCTCCGGCTTAGAAATTACATATCCGTGGCATAAGATTTTTATTTGTATTCATTTTTGTTTAATAACCTCACGCCCCCCGCCCAAAAAAAAGTGAAATATTTCGCCCCCAAACAAATTTCTGTTGATTGACATTTTGGAGAGGCCGACACATGGACGTTGCAGTATTTTATCTCACATTGTACACGTAGAATGATGGAACTTTCTTTTAAACATTGCGAAAAAGGGTTTAATGGTATTCCTGCCAGAAGAGTGATATGTGTAATGTTCCGAGGATTAGGGTTAGAATCCCAACATGGCTGATGGCGGTATCGGAATTCAATACTATCTAGAATGAAAAGGCGAATGATGACCATGAAACTATTGTCGATTGATAGAAAACCCATCTGGTTCACCAATGTCCTGTAGGGAAGGAAACGGTCATCCTCACCTGGTCTGGCCTACATGTGACACCAGACCCACAGCAATGTGGTTAACTCTCAACTGCCCTCAGGAAAAATACATTAAAAACTTAACAAATACGCCGCAGGTATCACTTAAAAACTGGCTGTTCCCATTGGGAACATGTGAATTTCTGAACGGCCTGAACTAAAACTGAGTTTCAGCTTCACCTTCTCCCTGTTTCCCCTCGCTCTGTTTACACCCAACCCCAAAACACACTCATTGAGCCAAGCAGCCCTCTCAGTGCAGCCCTGTCATTGTCATTGTCTGCTCACACCTACACTGCCCTCAGCCTCCTGTACTGTTCCAATGCATCTCAATAGGAGCACAGGGACAGCATCTCATCTTTCAATTCAGCCCTTTGTAACCCTAGAGTAAACATGGACTTCAGCAGTTTCTGAATGAACAGTTGTCAGAATCTGGAACATTCCACCTGAAAAGGTTCTGGAACTTGAGTCCAAAAGGAGTTTTAATGGGAAGTTTGCAGTTAATTGAAAATATGAAGTTTACAGGTTAACATCATGAAGTGGGTGATTGGGTCTTAATCTGAGAGATCTTACAAAGAGACGAGGTGTAATTTGGATAAATCTGTGCTCCGTCTCAGGGCAATATCTCCTTCCACAGCTGCATCGCCCAGAACAGAGGACACACCCAAAGGGTGATCCAACCACGAATTTGTACATCTTTCTGCTTAACAAAAATATTGGAGATATCTTCCCACAAACAGAACAAACCTTTCTCCTTCCAGAGTTAAATGCCAATGATATTCAGATCCTGATGACTCCATTGACTGTAAAATCTTGCTTTTGAGATCCCAGCCTCAATTATTCTGATTTAATATCCTATGAAATGAATTCACAAAACAAAACTCTCAGTCAGTACAGGAAGAATATAAAGACATACTTTTTTCTTGGTATGTGCTTGATGTGTAAATGCCTCTCTTCAAATCGTACAAACCCGCCCCATCCCTGGAAGAGGACATGCGCCTCACTGTACCTTGGCCCCAATAAAGATGGTGACCATATCCCAGGACCTATCACCGCCTGAGGGACACAGCCATTTTCCCATCTGATACAAACGCGGGAAAGAGTTTCTAATTCAGACTAACAACCCGCACAAAGTGTAATTATAAATTCCCAGTCTTAAGTGACTCATTACCTCCATCTCCAAGGACACTCTCCCCTTCCCTGTTTGTGTCTCCCCCATTCACCAACGGCTGAGTCACGTGGCACTGCACAGGCGGAGTTACTGGTGACGTGTCATCCCACTGGCCACGCCCCTCATTCACTCCCATTGTTTGGATGACCAGCTGGCTCCACTTCGTCCACCAGTCCCACCACCATTTCCTATTGGTCCGAAGCTGCCATCAATCAGCTGGACCCCATTGTGAGGTCAGTGGTGGGATCCTCCCCCTGCCTGAATCAAACCCGGAAGGTGGATGGATGGTGTCAATCAGGAACAACAAGCAGGAGGTGCTGGGAAAGCTCAGCAGGTCTGGCAGCATCTGGGAACAGGAATCTGTCCAGTGGCCCTTCCTCAAAACCGATGGGAGCTGGGAACATTAGAATCCTGACAGCGTGGAAATTGGCCATTCGGCCCTAAAAGTCCACAGCGTCCCTCCGAAGGGTATCCCACCCAGACCCATTCCCCTACCCTATTACTGTATATTTCTCCTGACTAATGCACCGAACCTACACATCCCTGAGCATTATGGGAAATTGAGCTTGGCCAATTCAACTAGCCTGCAGATCTTTGTACTGTATGAGATAGGGGTTAAAGAGTAAGTAATAGGTAGGGACCGAACCCAAAGAGAGACGAATATTTGGAAAGACAAAGGAGTGGATTACGATCTGGCTGGGAGGGTTCATAGCTGTTAATGGTGGGGACAGGAACCTGTGTCTGGCAGCATCTCAGTGGAGGTGGCGGAAATGGCGACTGATGATCTACGTTCTGCTGCAAAAACAGACCCCGAGCTTCCAGCTGCCTGCCACTTTAACACACGAGCCTGTTCCCTGGCCAACATCTCTGTCTCATGCTTACCGCAGTGTACCAGTGAAGCCAGAACTTACCAAATGGCCCCGTATTTCAAGGTCTGCAATTTCCCCTCCCATGTGGTCAATACCATCCACTATATCTTCTCCACTTCCCACACTTCCCATACCTCCAACTGCAACAAGGATAGAACCCACCCACCCAAGTCCTTACCTTTCACCCAGATACAACACATCATCCTCTGCCATTTCCACCAGCTACAATCAGACCGCACCACCAGATTCTTAAGTCGTTTGACAGAATAAATACTGATGTGCCTGAGGGTAAATACTGAGGGGGGAGTCTGAAACCAGATTCTGAGCCAGTCACAGAATCAAGGGTCCTGTTTCAGATTCGTCAAGTTTAAAGGCAACACAGACACGGGTCAGGGGTTTCAGTAGCAATGGAGCTGGGGTGAGGAGGAGACAAGCAACGTTTAAGAGATTGGAATTCCTGGTGTTTGGGATTGTATAGATGTCTAATCAGAAGGTCAGCTTGGGGCCAGATATAACTGCAATATTGTGAAGAGTGTAGTTCTGCTGAATAGTTCCCAGTGAGAGGGAGAGGCTCAGCAGTAAGGGAAAGGAATTTGTCAGGCAACGGGTTTAACCATTACAATGTTTCATTGGAGGAAACTGCAGCTAATCGAGTCGTGGGAATGTGGTAAGCAGTTTGATAACTGAGTAACAGTGGAGTAATGGAGAGGGATGATGGGAGGGGAGAGCTGGGCATTGTCAGTGTACATGTGAAACCCAACATGGTGCTTTTGCACAATGTCACCTCCTGACAGTATGTCGGTGAGATACAGAAGGGACCAAGGACACCAAATGCAAGGAATTCAGAAAGGAAAGAGGGAGTGGAGATGGAGCAGGGTTTTCGGAGAGGACATAATCAGAAAAGACAGAACAAGGAACAATATCTGTGAATCAGTGAGGGGGACTGATGAGGAGGAGAAAGAGTTAGAAAGTCTATAGTGCAGTGAAATTAGGGTCAAGGGTCAAGATGAGTTCTGATAAGGCTTGACAATAGATTGAAGAAAGATGCAAGTTTAGGACAAAAACTGGGAAAACCACGTGAGGCAGTTTGGCTCCGTGGGTAGGTGGGTGAGTGGGTGGGGTGAGTGGATGGGTGGGGGTGAAGCAGCAGATCGGATTGTCTCAGTCTTAGTGACGGAGAAACTCCATGTGCTCCTTGCTCTTGTTGTTGGAGGGAAGGATGGAGGAGACAGGATGATGGACAGTGTTTCATAAAGAAAAACAACCAGGGTTAGTGATATTTAAAGTGAGTGAACAAACCTAACGTATTTAACTTTTATCCAAAATATTAAAACAAACGACTGAAGTCCTGGTTCGAATCCCATCTTGGCAGATGGTGGAATCTGAATTCAAGAAAAAATACCTGGAATTAGGAATCTCCTGATCTCCATGGAACCATTGTCAATGGCGGAAATAATCCTGCCAACCCGACAGTGGCCCAGCCAGCTACTCGCTGTATTAATCACTGCAAAGTCTCAACAAAGGAATGAAACTGGATGGACCACTCGGTATCTAACAGGGCTCCAGAAAATACAACCACAGAATGGTTGCCCTCTCGTTGGTTCAAAGTCCTCCAGACTAACATCTGGAGTTTAGTGCCAAAATGTGTAGAGCTGTCTCACAGACCAATCAAGGAACAGACTGACATACCCATACTCATGAAATCAACCCTTACAGACAATGACCAGACATCACCATCACCATCACCATCCCTAGATATTGAGAGTGTGGTGATGGAAAAGCACAACAGGTCAGGCAGCACCCGGGGAGTAGGAGAATCGACGTTTCGAGCCCAAGCCCTTCATCAGCCTGACCTGCTGTGCTTTTCCAGCACCACACTCTCAACTCTGATCTCCAGCATCTGCAGTCTTCACGTTTTCCTGAAATCTCTGGATATGTCCCCTCCCACCAGCAGGACAGACCAGGCAGAGGTCGTGGCACAGACCGGGAGGATTTGCCCTCGGAGTACTCAGCATTGACTCCGGTTACCAGGAAATCTCATGGCTCCTGCTGATTACCACGCTCCGTCCTCCCTTGGCTGATGAATCAGTTCTCCTTCATGTTGAACAGCATTTGGAGGAAGCACTGAGGAAGTAAAATGGTGTTAAACGTACTCTGGGTACAGGAATTCAATGTTCACAATCGAGACTAGCTCTGCAACAGAATTACTGACTGAGCTGGTCAGGTCCTAAAGGATATAGCTGCTGAACTGAGTCTGCAGTGGGTGGTGAAGGAACCAACAACAGGGAAAAACATACTTGATCTCATTGTTATGAATTGACCAGCTGCAGATACATCTGTCCATGACGTATCGGTAAGATCGACCATCACACACTACTTTTGGAGACAAGTCTTGGCTTAAAGTTGAGAAAAACCTCCATTGTGTTGAATGACACTATCACCGTTCTAAATGGGACAGACTTTGAAAAGATGTAGCACTTCAAAGTGGATATCTCGGTGGTACTGTGGGACATCAACAACAACAGAACTGTACGCCAGCACAATCTGTAATCTCATGGGTTTGTAAATCCCGCACTCACCCATCACAATGGGCAGGAAAGGAGGGCATGCCATGAGCAGCACCTAAAAATGAAGTGCCAACCTGGTGAAGCTACCAAACAGGACCATCTGCATTTCAAACAGCATCAGCAGCAAGCAACAGAGCTAAGTGATATCACAACCAATGGAACAGATCGGAGCTCTGCCACACCCAGTTGTGAACAGTGATGGTCAATAAAACAACTCACTGGAAGAAGCATCACAGATATCCTCATCCTTATTGATGGACGGGCCTCACACATCCATGCGCCAGATAAGACAACAGCATTTGCAGCCAGAAGTGCAAAGTGGGATGATCCATCTCAGCCTTCTCCAGTGGTTTCTAACATCACAGATGCGAGTTTTAAGCCAGTTTGATTCAGTTTGAATAACATCAAGAAATGGTTAAGTAGTACAAAGGCTACGGGCCCTGCCAATATTCTGGCAATAGTACAGATGGCTTGTGCTCCAGAACTTGCCACCCACCAAACCAAGTACCACTCCAGCACTGGCATCTACTGACAATGTGGAACATTGTCCCGTCACGTTCAACACAAAAACACAGGGCAATCCAACCCAGGCAATTTCCCTCCGTCAGTCCACACTCGATCAGCAGCAAAGTAATGGAAGATGTCATCAACAGAGCTATCTAGCAGCAGCTGCTCAGCAACAGCCAGCTGAGTGACACTCATTTTAGGCTCCACCAGGGCCACTCAGCTCCCGATTGTGTTACTGCCCTGATTCACAACCTGACAACCAGCTGAATCCCAGAGGTGAAGTGAGGGGACAGCCCAGTCCCACTCCAACACCACTATTTCTAGCTGATTCTACCCTTGTATCAGCTCATATATTCTCATCCACCTTGTGTTATCTCCAGACTCCATTATCCAAACACACTCCTGACCAGCTTCCCACATTCAACCTCCCTGTAAGCTCAAGAAAAATTAAATCTCTGCTACCCAAGTACTCCCTTGTACCAAAACTTGTTGATCCATCAAAAGGCTGCTATTCATAATCAACAACATAGAGCCACAGAGATGTACATCATGGAAACAGACCCTTCAATCCAACCTGTCCATGCCGACTAGATATCCCAACCTGATCTAGTCTCACCAGCCAGCATTCGGCCCACATCCCTCAATTTAAAATTCTCACCCTTGATTTAATTCCTGGTTGTGATCATCCCTAGCTCGCACCCTTTGAGACCTCGACAACCCATTCTGTTCGAGACTCCCAATGATCTGTTAATTCATTACTTCACCTGTGTGGCTGTTTTTACTGTTGCCAAAGCAACAACGTCTGAAATTCGCAGTCAAAACCTCACAGGTCTGCTTTCCTCCTTTAAGACATTCCTCAAAACCTGTTTATTTGGCAATGCTTTTGGTCACCTGACCTAATATCATACTTCTCTGGCCTTATGTCTAAAGTTCCCAATAATATTTTCGTGAAATTATAAGCATGATAATAAAACTACAAACTGTTCTTGATTTGGACATGATCTTCAAATCATCACTGTTGCTGTAATGAATAATCTGTAATGTCTCTTACCCAACCACATTGTGGGAGCACCTTCACCACACAAACTGCAGCTGTACAAGAAAGTCAAACATCACCCTCTCCACAGGCAACAGGGCTTTGGCATTAATCAGTGGGATCTGTGGAAGGAGAAACACAGTTGATGTTTGAGAGAGTGCAAAACGGATTACAGGGAATGAAAATGATGCAGAATTTATAGTCAGAAATGGAGGGAAATACACTTGCTCATTGGAAAAAAAGAATTCTTGACTGTCAAAGATTTTCCAGAAAAAAAATAATCAGCAGCACATAGTCAGGGGCTGGGCGGCAGTGAAAAATTAACTTACAAAAATGTCTGTAAAAGTAATAGTAAAATACACCCATTGTTCGAGACTGAGGAAGCTAGATATTGACAAAGTGGTCATGAGGGAGCCCAGAGATGAAGCAGAACAGTATAAGCTGTTATGATCCAACAGTCATAGAGATGTATAGCACCGACACAGACCCTTCGGTCTAATTCATCCATGCCAACCAGGTATCGGAACCTAATCGATTCCCATTTGCCAGCACTTGGCCCATATCCCTGTAAACGCTTACTAACCATTATCATGTGTCTATTTAGACGCCTTTAACAAGTTTTAATTGTACTAGCCTCCACCACTTCCTCTGGCAGCTCATTCCACCCACTGCATGAAAGAGTTGTCCTTTAGGCCCCTTTGAAATTTTATCCGTTGACCCTAAAGCAATGCCGTTTACTTCTGGACACCACCACCCCAGAGAAAACCCCTTGTTCATTTACTCCATTCATGCCCCTCATGATTGTATAAACCTCCATAACATCACCGCTCAGTTTATGGCACTCCAGGGAAAACAGCCCCAGCCTTTTATGCCTCAACCTGTAGCTCAATCTCAAATCCTAACAACAACCTTGTAAGTCTTTTTTGAAACCTTTCAAGTTTCACAGCACCCTTCTAATAGGAGGCAGGCCAGAATTGCACACAATATTCCAAAAGTCGCCCAAAGAATGCCCTGTAGAGCAACAAATAACAAATAAACTCGTGATAATTCACTAAAATTTGTTGGATTCTGGGATGGTTTTGACAGACTGGAAACTGCAAATTGGTACTACTATTCTTCAAAAAGGACAAGTTAGCTTAACTTCTGTAGTGGAGAAAATGCTTGAATCTCTCAAGGAAGTAGTGGTGAGATATCTGGGTAGAAATTGTCTCATTTCGCAGACACAGCATGGATTCATGAAAGGCAGGTCACGTTTAATGGATTGACTGGAATTATTTCAGGATACGACGAGCGCTTTGGACAAGGCAGACTCGGTGGATGTGGTGTACCTGGATTTCCAGAAGGTATTCGATACGTTGCCACACAAAAGGCTGCTGTATAAGGTAAAGATGCACAGCATTATGGGTAATTATCATTGATACAGGATCGGTTAACCAACAAAAAATAAATAATGGGGATAAATGGGTGTTTGGATTAGTGTTGGCACTACAACTGTTTGCAATTTACACAAATGTTTTGGAGTTGAGGACCAAGTGTACGGTGTCAGAGTTCACGTTTGACACAAAGATGAGTAAAGCAATGACTGCAGAGGCCACTGTCAGTCTGCACAGGGATACAGAGAGGTTAAGTGAGTTGGTAAAGATCTGGCAGATGGAGGACAATGTTGGAAATGGATGGTCATCCATTTTGGTTGGACTAACAACAAACTGGATGATGAAATGATAAACTTGCAGCATGCTACTGTACAGAGGGAGCTGGGTGTCCTTGTGCATGAATCACAGGAAGTTGGTTTGCAGGTACAGCAGGTAATTAAGGCAGTGAAGGGAATATTGTCCTTCATTGCTAGAGGGATGGTTATGCTGCAGCTGTACAGGGGGCTGGGGAGGCCACACCTGGAGTACTGTGTACAGGTTTGGTCTCCTTACATAAGCAAGGATGTACTGGCACTGGAGGGAGTGCAGAGGAGGGTCACTAGTTTGAGTTGGGAGTTGAGAAGGTTGGCATATGTGGAGAGATTGAGAAAACATGTTCTATACTCATTGTAATTTAGAAGAATGGGACGTTGGATAGGAAACAAATAAAATTATGAGGGGAGTAGATAAGACAGAAGCAGGGAGGCTATTTCCACTGGGGACGGGTCAAACTACAGAGTATTACCTCAAAATAAGGGGGAGCAGATTTAGGACTGAGATCAGGAGGAGCTTCTTCAGCTAAAGGGTTGTGAATCTGTGGCGTTCCCTGCTGACTGCAGCATTTGAATGCCTTTCAGGCAAAATGTAGATTCGTGAACAGGAAAGGAATTAAGGGTTATGGTGGGAGATCGGGAACGTGGAGCTGAGGCCATGAAAAGATCAGCCCTGATCTTATTGAATGGCAGAGCAGGTTTTAGGGACCAGGTGAAAGTTCTTGCCTTGTGCCATCAAAATTGGACTTTGTCCAGTTCAAAACCTTAACATGTAGATCTGGTCTATTATTTTCTGTAACTATTTTAAAACTAGTAGAATTATCAGAGAATCCCAACAGTGTGGAAGCAGGTCATTCAGCCCATCACATTGATACTGACCCTGAGAGCCTCCTCACCTCCCCCAGTAACACTGCATTTCCCAGGGCCACCCAACCTACACATGCCTGAACATTACGGACAATTCAGCCTGGACAATCCACCCAACCTGCACATCCCTGAACACTGTGGACAATTCAGCCTGGATAATCCAACCTATCCTGCACATCTTTGGACTGTGGGAGGAAACCAGAGAACCCAGACAAAATCCATGCAGAATACCCCAATAAGGTGGTCATCCCTTTCTTATTTCCCAGTTCCAACGAAATAACTTCAATGGGCGTACTCCCAGCAATATCTTCCCTAAGCAAAAACATAATGCTATCCTGAATCAAAAATGCTACTCCCCCTCCTCTCTTGTCCCCCTTTCTATTCTTCCTATAGCATCTATACCCTGGAACATTAAGCTGCCAGTCCTATCCATCCCTGAGTGATACCTCTGTAGTTACTATAATATCCCAGTGCCATGTTCAAAACCATACCCTGAGCTCATCTGCCTTCCCTGTCAGGCCTCTTCTATTGAAGTAAATGCAGTGCAACTGCTCAGTCCGACTTCATTCTGTGCCTTGCCCTTGCCTGCCTTGACTATTTGACTTCTGAACTGTACCAGCCTCAGACATACTCTTTCCTCACTATCTTATTGGGTTTACACCCACTCCCTGACTGGTTTAATGCCTCCCGAGTATCACTAATATCTCCCTGTCTGGATGTTAACACCTTCCAATTCAGGTACAATCCATCCTTCTTATGCAGGTCAACTCTACTCCAGAGGAGATCACAATGATCCAAAAAAATGTGAATCCTTTTCCCCTGCACCAGCTCCTCAGCCACTCATCCAGCATCTCCTCCTCCTCTGTAATATGGACATTTTTCAAGATGTCACCATTTATTTCCCCACATTCTATATCTCCCATGTACTTCTTCACAGTAAACACTGATGCAAAACACTGGTTTCCTATCTCGCCCATCGCCTGCAGCTCCACACAATGGCTGTCTTGCTGATCTTGGAGGGTCTCTATTTTCTCCCTAGTTAGCCTTTTTTTCTTCATGTATTTATAGAAGCCCTTCGGATCATTCTTAAACCTATTCGCCAAAGCTATCTCACGTCCCTTTTTTGCCTCCTGATTTCCCTCTTAATTATACCCCTACTGCCTTTATACTCAATTTTTTTGGATTGGAATAAATGCAAAACATAACAACCTGACAAAACAGACGAGGGCAGGACTTACTCTCAATAAAAGTAGGGCCTTGAGTAGTGATATGGGAACAGAGAGACCGAGGGCTTCACGTCTTTGAAGTTTGTGTGACATGTAGACAGGGTGGTTAATAAGGTGCTAAGCACACTTACCTTGATTGTTCAGACCTTGGAGTACAGGAGTTGGGACGTTATGTTGAGGATATACAGGTCGTTGGGGAGGCCTCTTCTGGAATAGTCTGTCCAGCTCTGGTTGTGCTGTTATAGGAAGGAGATTATTAAATTGGAGCAGGTTCAGAAGAGATTTACCAGCATGTTGCCATGAATGGAGGGATTGTGTTCTAAGGAGAGGCTGGATAGGCTGGGAATTTTTTCACTGGCATGCACGAGGTTGAGGCGTGAGCTTATTAGAGGTTTATAAAATTAGAAAGAGCGTAGATTAGGGTGAATAGCCGGGGGAGAGGGGGATTCAAAACTCGGGTGCATTCATTTTGAGAAGAAATGAGAAAGATTTGAGAAAATACATTAAGATTTTAATTAAAAAAAAGATACACGTGTGGAATGAACTTCCAGAGGAAGTGGTAGCTGTGAATACAATTACAATGTTTAAAAGACATTCAGATACGTACATAAATAGGAAATATTTGGATGGATGTGGACCAAGCGGAGGCAGGTACAATTAGTTCAGTTTGGAATTATGGTCGGCATGGACTGGTTGGACCACAGGGCCTGTTTCCTTGCTGTATAACATTATGACCCTAATCCTCACGATCCCTAAATTCCTCCATCCTCAACTCGCCTGATCAATGTCACCTAAACCATCCTCACAACTCTTCCTTATTTATATAATTCCTCACTAGCCACAGAACGCTCCCTATCTCATGTCCTCCAGATGCGATATGTGCCTTTCTTTAGTTCCAACCTTGAGGATGCCTCATTCACTCCGATTGGATGAGGACAAACTCGTACGACCTGGTCCTCCAGTACTGCCCTCTGGCCCTATTGGCCTGCGCTGACATCACTCACCTCACAATGGGCCCCGGATGATTGGTGGTATCCTCCCTCTCTCTGCTCTGGGATGAGCTTCATCATTCACAGTGAATGGGACAGTATCACAGAGCACAGGGGCTGGGGGCTATTCAGCCCATTTGGGCTGTACTCTCTCCCTCTGGAGATGCTGCAAATCTGTCCCAATTCCCTTCCCATTTGCCCATAGCACCCCAAATCTTCCCTTAAAAAGTAAAATTCCAAATCTGCTTATGAATAATTGCTGAGTCTGTCCAGCTACCGTTCAGACTATTCCAGATGCTCAGAACTTACTGAAGAACATAATGTTCACATATTCACTTATTATTTGCCAATTACCTGAAAATAGTTACTAAAATTGTGACATTGTTAACAATTCCCCTCTCTCTGAAAATTAAATATCTTAGAAACAAATTTGCAGCTGATCAAAATCACTGCTTAACCTTCTCAGCTCCAAGAACAATTATCTGTGCTTCTGCTAGCTCTCCACAAAAGAGGAACACATCTTATTTTCATTTATTAGTGTCATAGAGATGTACAGCACAGAAACAGACCTTTGGTCCAATTTGTCCATGCCAACCAGGAATCCTCAACAACTGAAGCCCCATTTGCCAGCGATTGGTCTGTATCACTTGAAACCCTTCCTATCCATGTACCCAATCGGATGCCTTTCAAATGTTGTAATTGTATCAGCCTCCACTACTTCATCTGGCAGCTCAATCCACACACACACCACACTCAGTTTGAAAACGTTGCCCCTTAGATCTGTTTTAAATCTTTGCCCTCTCAACTTAAGCCCATGCAATTGTTTTGAACCCACCTAACTGGGGGGAAAACACCGTGGCTGTTCACCGTATCCATGCCCCTCATGATTTTATAAATCCCCATGAAGTCACCTCTCAGTCTTTGACTCTCCAGGGAAATTAACCCTGGCCTATTCAGCCTCGCCCTGTAGCCCAAATCCTCCAATCCTAGCAAAGTCTTTGTAAATCTTGTCTGAACTATTTCAAGATTCACAACATCCTTCCCAGAACAACGAATTTCGAACCTAAAACATAATTCCTGAAATGGCTTAATCAATGTCCTGTCCAGCCACAATTTGACGCCCCAGCTTCTGTACTCAATGCATTGACCAATAAATATAAGCACACCAAACCCCACCTTCACTAGCCTGCCTATCTATGACTGTACTTTCAAGGAACAATGAACCTGCACTCCATGGACTCTATGTTCAGCAACATTCCCAAGGACTTTACCATTAAATGTCTAAGTCCTGCCCTGATTTGCCTTTCCAAAATCGAACAGCTTACTTTTGTCTAAATTGAACTCTCAGTCTGCCATTCCTCGCCCCAATGGCCCATCTGATCAAGATCCTGTTGCATTCAGAACTAACCTTCTTCACTGTCCACTACACCTCCAATTTTGGTGTCTTCTGTAAACCTACTGACCATATCTCATATTCACATCCAAGTCAATTATTTAAGGACCCAATATCCATTCCTGCAGCAAACTGCTGCTCGCAGGCCTCCAGTCCACAAATCAACCCTCTGCATCACCCTCTGCCTCCTACCTTCAAGCCAGTTTTGTATCCAAATGGCTAGTTCTCTCAACATTTCATGTTATCTTACCTTGCTAACCAGTCTGCTTTGTGGAACATCGTTCAGTGTCCATATAGACAACGTCCACAATCTGCCTTCATCAATCATCTTTGTCACATCTTCAAAAAAAAAACTCAATCAAGTTAGAAAGAGAATTTCCCACACACAAAGCCATGCTATCTATCCCTAATCATTCCTCGTCTTTCCAAATACATGTAAATCCTGTCCCTCAGAATCCCTTTCAACAACTTGCCTGCCACTGACTTCAGGCTCACTGTTCTCTTGTTCCCTGGCCTTTCCTTACCACCTTTTTAAATAATGGCACAGGTCTTCCAGCACCTCACCTGTCACCAATGACAATATAAACATCTCAGGGAGGGGCACTGCTATCACATTCCTAGCTTTCCACAAATGTCTGGGATACACCTTAACAGGTCCCAGGGATTTATCCACCTCGATATGATTCAACATATCCAGTACTACCTCCTCTGTAATATGGTCAGGAGCCAGGCAGCAGTGGACAATTCATTTACTGAAAGGTCTGTGAACATAATAGTAAAATACTAAACAGAGCAAAAATACACTCAGAGACTGAGGAAGCTAGATAGTGAACAAGTGGATATCAAGGTGCTCAGAGGCAAATCGGAGCAGTTTTATGATCCCACAGTCAGAGATGTCTAGCACTGAAACAGACTCTTCAGTACAACCCATCTATGCCAACCAAATATTCAAACCTAATCTATTCCCATTTGCCAGCACTTGGCTGGCATCCCTCTGCACCCTTCCTATTCAACTGCCTTTGAAATGTTACAATTGTTGTTGCCCTTTAGGTCCCTGTTGAATTTTCCCCTCTCACCCTTAACCTATATCCTCTAGTTCTGGGCTCCACCACCCCAGGGTAAACACCTTGTCTATTTACGCTATCCATGCCCCTCACGATTATATAAATCTCTTCAAAATTACACCTCAGCCTATGACACTCCAGGGAAAATCGCCCCCGCTATTATGCCTCTCCCTGCAACTCAAATCCTCCAACCCTGGCAACATCCTTGAAAATCAATTCTCAAACCTTTCAAGTTTAAGTGCCTCCTTCTGATAATAGGGAGACCAGAATTGCACACAATATTCCAAAAGTGGCCTAACCAATGTCCTGTCCAGCTCCTGTACTCAACGCTCTGACCAACAAAGGAAAGCATACCAAATGTCTTCTTCACTATCCTATCGACCTGTGACTCTACTTTCAAGGAACTGTGAACCTGCATTCCAAAGTCTCTTTGTTCAGCAAGACTCTCCAAGACCTTACAATTCAGTGTGTGAGTCCTGCTCGGATTTGCTTTTCTGAAATGCTGCAACTCACATTTATCTAAATTAAACCCTATCTGCCACTCCCCAGCCCATTGGCCCATCTGATCAATATCCCATTGTATTCTGAGACAACCTTTATCACTGACCACAATACCAACAATTTTGGTGTCACCTGCAAACTTACTAACTGTACCGCCTCTATTCATATCCAAATCATTTAAATGAATGACGGAACAATTCCACAGAAAAACAAAAATCCATTTCCCTGTGTGTGAATGTGCTCTGTGTAAATCCTGCCCCATGACTCTCTATCAGGGAGAGCTGCACATACTCCCCTCTGAACTTTGCCCCCTACAAAGATGGCGGCTGCACGTGCCCAGTGAATCGTTGCCCCGAATAAAGATGGCGGCACTGACTCGAGTCAATCGCGAATTGAGGCATTTTCCGGTTTACTGCAAAAACGAGACTGTAAGTTTCAAATTAGTATTTTCCGATGTGCACCAAATGTTCGCAAAACCTCTCAGCCCAGACCAACACCATTTCCCTCCCGTTTCCTGCTGTTTATTCCTTTCCTTACTGACAGCTCTCCGCCCGCACAGCCGCGCTGTCCGCGAGGATGATCACGTGGTATAATCAAGTCCCGCCTCTCATTCACTCTGATTAGTCGGAGGGCCAACAGCCCCGCAGGTCCTCCAGTCCCGCCCCTGTCCTTCCATTGATCCGCCGCTGACATCAATTATCTTGGTACCGTTGTTGGCTGGAGCATGCGCACTGCTTCGTGGCTTTTGTTGCTGTTCATAAGTTACAAGAGTGAGGGACAAAGTTAAAAGCACACAACCACCTGATGAAGCAGCAGCAGCGCTAGTGCTTCCAAATAAACCTGTTGTTCTGTGAATTTTAATTTTGTCCATCCCAATCCAACACCAGCACCTCCAAGTCTCGAGTGAGGGAGGAATGTATAACATAAGAACTAGGAACAGGAGAAGGCCATCCTGCCCTTTGAGCTTGCTCTGCCATTCAATACGATCATGGCTGATCATTTCGTGGACGCAGAACCATTTACCCAAGTTCTCACCGTATTCTTTAATTAATTATTTCTTTTTTGAAAAAAGCTACCTTAGCTTTAAAAACGTTTACTGAACTAGCATCAACTACTTCCCTGGGCAATGAATTCCATTGAGGTTAAGAAGTTCCTTCTCAATTCAGTCCTAAATTTGCTGCCTCTAATCTTGAGTCGATGCCCTCTTGTCCTACATTCACCTGCCAGTGGAAACATCCTCTCTACTTCTATTTTATCCATTTCATTCATTATTTTATATGTTTCCATTCTTCTGAATTCCAATGAGTATAATCCCAATCTACTCAGTTTCTGTTAAAACAACCCCCTCAACTCTGAAATCAACCTTGTTAACCTCCTCTACACCCACTCTAGTACCAGTACATCCTTTCTCAATGAAGGAGATAAAAACTACATGGAGTACTCCAGGTGTGACCTCACCAGCACCCAATACAGCTGGAACATAACTTCTGCTTTTAAACACAATCCCTTCAGCAAAGAAGGACAAAATTGCATTTGCTTTCTGAATTGATTGTTATACCTGGTGACCAACCTTCATGCAGAAGGATACTCAGGTACCTCTGCTTAGCAAATAATGCAACTTTTTTAAAATTCAAGTAATAATCTGTTTTTAATTTACTCCAACCAAACAGTATGACATTATATTTATGAACATTATATTCCATATGACCGACCATTGCCCACTCAATCAATGTATCTATGTTCCTCTGCAAAGTTTCACAGTCCTCCACACACTTTGTCCTGCTACTCATCTTAGTGTCATATGCAAACTTTGACACCCTACATGTGGTCCCCAACTCCAAATCATCTGTATCAATTCTAAAGATTCGCAGTCCCAACACTGATCCCTGAGGCACACCACTAGTCACTGATTGCCAGCCAGGATAATATGCATTTATCCCCAGACTTTGCTTCCTGTTAGTCAACCAATCTTCTATCCATGCTAATACTATACCCCTAATACCATGCCCCCTTATATTATGCAACAGCCTCTTGAACAGCACCTTGTTGAATGTCTTTTGGAAATCCAGGTACACAGTATCCATTGGTTTCCCGTTGTCCACCTTGCTCGAAATGTCTTCATAGAATTCCAAAAGATTTGTTAAGCATGACCAATGGGATAATTTCTATCGAGTCCCTGCTATTTCTTCCTTGATAATAGATCAAAACATCTTTCCCACTACAGAGAAGAAGCTATCTAGGGTATAATTACCCATCTTTTGTCCACCTCCTATTAAAAATAGTGGTGTCACTTTTGCTGCTTTCCAATCTGCTGGGACTGCCACAAAGTCCAGTGAATTTTGGAAAATTACTGTCAGTGCATTTGCTATTTCTCCTGGGATACATTCTGTCACGGCCAAGAGAATTTTCTATTATTAGCTCAATTACCTCCAACAGTCCAAAACTAGCTGTTCTGTAATAATTATAGCTTCCAAATCCTCACCTACCTTTGTCTCTTTGTTATTTACTGGAAAGATATTATGTCTTCCACTGTGACATCCCATAACTAAATGCTCCTTCTCTTTTTCCGAAGGACCAACATTTACTTTAGCCACTCTTTTCTCATTATGTATCTTTATAGAAACATTTGCTATCTGTCTTTGTAGTCTGTGCTAGTTTATTTTTCTCATGTTCTATCTTATATTTCTTTGTAGCTCTTCTGTGGCTTTCTGTTGACCTTTAAAGTTTTCCCAGTTCTAGTTTCATGCTGGTTTTAGCCACTTTGTATGCCTTTCAATTTGATCACTTTCCTTAGATACCCATCGCAGAGAACACCTTTTCTTACAGTCCTTCTCTGGAATATACCTTTGCTGAGGACTTTGTAAAATGTCTTTGAAAATCCTCCACTGCTCATCAACTGTCCCACCATAAAATCTTTGTTTCCAGTCTACATTATCCAGGTTCTCCCTCATTCTATTGTAGTTCCCCATGTCCAAGCACAGGACCCAGGTATTAGATTTTATCTTCACACTCTCCATATGTATTAAATTCAACTATACAGTGATCACTTCTTCCGAGAGGATCCCTAACTCTGAGATCACTAATTATTCCTGTCTCATTGCAGAGGGCCAGATCTTGGATAGCTTGCTCCGTTGTAGATCCATTTCATACTCTTCAAGTAAAATATCACAGATAAATTTAATGAACTCCTCAAAGCTATCCTGACTGAGCTGGTTTGACCAATTTACATGTAGATTAAAATCACCCATGATAATAACCGTACCATTTTTACAGGCATTAGTTATTTCTTTGTTTATTGCCCATCCCAATGTGATGTTATTATTTGGTGGCCTGCACACTACACCTATCAGTGACTTTCTTGGTAGAATTTTGAATGCATCATTCCTGTTTTCCTAATGTACGGCAAAAACAACAACTACTTGCATTGTATGGAATCTTTCACAATGGCAAATCTCCTAAGGTGCTTCATGGATGATCAAAACATTGATTAAAGAGAATGATTAAAAAAAATCTTAAAGGAGGACAGAAAAGATTAGGGAGGCTATTTGACAGATTGCTGCTCTTGACAGCTCCAATTGGAGTGATGCAGGTGGGGTGGGTTGGAAAGGGAACATGCAAAGGGGAAATGGAGGAGTGCAGGCAGTGTATAAGGTCTTAAGGACAGAGGAGGTTCCAGACTGAGTCTGAGTCTGTCTGTCATAGAGAGTATGGCTGCCTCATGGAGTTTGAATCACTGCAATGGGTTCATGCAAGTCATATTAGTCAAGGATAGTATTACGGTGGCTGAGAGTACTTTTGATGAGGACTCGCCTCCTGAGGAAGTGTGGGCTGAGGTTAGAATCAGGAGAGGAGAGGACACACTGCTTGGAGTTTTTTTATAGGCCTCCACAGAGTTCCAGGGAAGTGGAAGAGAGGATTAGCAAAATTATTCTGGGTAAGAGCAAAAGTACCAGGGTGGGCATTATGGGGGACTTCAGCTTCCCCAACATTGACTGGGAATGCTATAACTCTAGTACGTTGGATGATCAATTTTTGTCCAGTGTGTACAAGAGGGTTTCCTGACACAGTATGTCGAAGGGCCAACAACAGGGGAGGCCATATTGGATCTGGTGCTTGGTAATGAACCAGACCAGATGTTTGATTTAGTTTTAGGTGAGCACTTTGGAGCGAGTGACCATAATTCAGATACGTTTAGTTTAGCGATGGAAAGGGACAGGTGCATGCCACAGGCAAGAGTTATCAATGGGGCAAGGACAATTAAAGCAATTAGGCAGGAATTAGGATGTATAGAATGGGGTAGCAAAATGCAGGGGATGCAGACAATGAAAATGTGGAGCTGGTTTAAGGAACAGATATTGCATGTCCTTGACAGGTATGTCTCTGTCAGGCAGGGAGGAAGTGATAAGATAAGGGAACCGTAGTTTACTACAGAAATTGCATCTCTTGTGAAGAAGAAGAAGGAGGCTTCTGTGTTGATGAGGCAAGATGATTCAGATGAGGAGATGGAGAGTTACAGATCAGCTAGGAAGGATTTAAAGAGAGAGTTATGAAGAGCAAAGAGAGGACACGAGCAGTCTTTAGCAAATAGAATAAAGTAGAACCCTAAAGCTTTCTATAGGTATGTGAGGAATAAAATGATGATTAGGGTAGGAATCGGTCCAATCAAAGACAGAAGTGGGAAGTTGAGTGTGTACCCTGTGGAGATTGGAGAGGTGCTAACGAACATTTCTCATTGGTTTTCACTCAGGGAAAGGAGACTATTGTAGAGGAGAAGAATGTGGTACGATATTTAAGACTAGAAAGGATCGTGATTAGTTAGAAACAGGTGTTATCAATCCTAGGAGGAGTGAAAGTAGACAGGTCCCCTAGGCCGGATGGGACTTATTCGAGGATTCACTGGGAAGATAGATCAGAGCATTTGGCTTTGATATTTGAGTCGTCATTGTCTACAGATTTGGTACCAGAGGACTGGAGAATTCCAAATGTTGTGCCTTTGTTCAAGAAGGGCAGTAGAGATTACTCAGATAATTATACACCAGTGAGTCTGACTTCTGTTGTAGGAAGGGTTTTGGAAAGGATTATAAGAGATAAGATTTATAATCATCTTGCAAACAACAATTTAGTTTCAGATAATCAACATGGTTTCATCATGGGCAGTTCGTGTCTTGTGAACCTCAGAGTTTTTTGAGAAGGTGACCAAGCATGTAGATGAGGGTAGGGCAATTGACGTGGTATACATGGACTTCAGTAAAGTCTTTGATAAGGTTCCACATGGTAGGCTGTTGGAGAAAATGCAGAGGCATGGAATTGAGGGTGATTTAGCAGTGTGGATTAGAACCTGGCTTTCTAAAGGAAGGCAGCGAGTGGTGGTTGATGGAAAATATTCAACCTGGAGTCCAGTTACTAGTGGTGTGCCATAAAGATCTGTTTTGGGACCACAGCTGTTTGTCATTTTTTAGAAATGACTTAGATGCAGGCATAGGTGGATGGATTAGTAAATTTGCTGATGACACTAAAGTCGGTGGAGTAGTGGACAGTGCAGAAGAGTGTTACAGGTTGCAGGGGGAAATGGAAAAACTGCAGACTTGGGCTGAGAGGTGGCAAATGGAGTTCAATGCAGCTAAATATGAGGTGATGCACTTTGAGAAGAATAATCGGAAGGCAGAGTACTGGGTCAATGGAAAGATTCTTTGTAGTGTGGACGTGCAGAGGGATGTTGGAGTCCATGTACATGGATCTCTGAAAGTTGCCACCCAGGTGGATAGTACTGTTAAGACGGCATACGGTGTGTTAAGTTTTATTCATAGAGTAATTGAGTTCCAGAGCCGCAATATCATGCTGCAAATATACAAAATGCTGGTGCGGCCATACTTGGAATATTGTGTGCAGTTCTGGTGCCCATATTTCGGGAAGGACGTGGAGGAATTGGAAAAGGTGTAGAGGAGATTAACCAGGATGTTGTCTAGTCTGGAGGGAAGGTCTTATGAGGAAAGGCTGAGAGACTTGAACCTATTCTCCTTGGCAAGAAGGCTAAGAGGGGATTTGATAGAGACATACAAGATGATCAGAGGCTTAGATAGGGTAGACAGTGGAAGTCTTTTTCTAGGATGATTATGTCAGTGTGCACGAGGGGGCATAAGAGCAAATGAGGAGTGATAGATTTAAGACAGATGTCAGAAGCAGGTTCTTTACTCAGAGAGTGGTAAGGGTGTGGAATGTACTACCTGCTAATGTAGACAACTCAGCCACATCAGGAAGATTTAAACAATCCTTAGATAAGCACATGGGTGATTTTAGAATAGTATACGGGCACGAGCTGAGAACAGTTCACAGGTTGGCGCAACATCAAGGACTGAAGGGCCTGCTCTACGCTGTATTGTTCTATGACTATTGTGCTACAAGAGATTTCTGCTGTCCTAAACAGAGTGACGGATCTTGTATTGTGGGCTTACGAAATGTCACTGTTCTCTACCAAACATGTACAAGGTAGAGCTAGGGCAATAATAAGATGCTGCAACAGGAGGGGAACAGGTAACTCCATAGAAAACCCTGCTCCTTCTCATCTATTTTCACCTCCAAAACTGAGGGTGTTGCAGAAAAGCACCTCCATATCCCACCACAACATTTTACCCCACGATCGTGGTATCTGGCTGTGCACTAAGGAGTGGAACAGTCTGCACTGGGACCCACTGGGGTTCTGAAACACTTGGTAAAGATTAAAATCATCTCGCATTGAGAGCCCTACGACATTGTGTGCATTTTCTATTGTTTTTAATTTGTTCCTGACTTCCCTTGTTTTTCCAAATGAACCTGTTCAAAGTTGTTATTACACACACCTGCACAAACTGTAAATTGAACTCAGGTCTCTAAGTCCAAGATTCGGGATATTTTCACATCACAAGGCATCAGTTCTCACTTCCCTTGTCCTTCAGCCTGCTGAGTTCCGCCTGAATCAACTCTGCAATTGGGAGGAAGGGGCGGAACTGGAGGACCGAACAGAGGCCGGTCCGCCAATCAGAGTGAGTGAGGGGGCGGGGCCAATGCATTCTCGGGGAATGATTGGTCAGAAAGCAACCTGTTTTGCACGGTTGTGATCATTCTCACTCCATAGTGGAGCATTAAATCTCTCTCATAAATCAATGTGAGAGTTTAAGAAGTAGTTGAAATGTAAATCTGATAACGTACATATTTCCAATCGATTTACACAACTAGAGTAAGAAACTTATTATCAAACTCCCAGAACAATTGATAATTTACAAACCTGGCCAGTATGGTTAAGGTAAACCGAACAATCTACTTGCATGCTAGACATCTCAATGTCTCTATCTCGACAGAAAAATTATTAATGATGTATATTTCTCCCATGATTCTGTGCAGATATGAATATTCTCTATAAACACCGATAATCTCAGACGCACGCGCAGTTTGGTTTCCATGCAGAGCATGCGCAGTGTCACATTGATCAGGACACGGACACAGAGACACGGAGCTGCCTTCTCCGGCAGCGGCTGCGATCGGCTTCAGAGAGCGGCGCTCAGAGCCGGGGTGTGGGAGCCTCGCTGGGAGAAAGGAGCGGAGAGAATTCACAAGTCCCCGATAATGGTTAAAAAAAAACAAAAAAAGCCCCTCCAGGCCCGGGGAAGGAGGTGGCGGTCTCTGATCAGGGAAGCGGCCCAGGGTCACGGCCGCCATTTGTTTGAGGGAAGAGGGAGAGCGGGCCTCAGGGCCGCCATTTGAGAAGGTCAAGGTGCAGGAGGGCGGGGCTCTCGGGGTCTGTAGAACAATCAGAGGAAAGGGAAGCTCCATTGTTCCTGATGAATTCCATGAACACAGCGTCACTGGGCGGTCCCGCAGGAATCTCCTCTCTCAGTCCCTGCTGTGATGTTTCACCCCAATCACAACCAGCAGCTCTCCTCCTCTCTCAGCTCCCCTTCTGTCCTTCCTGCAGCATCTGTCCCCTGGGGCATTGAGCTGCCTGTCCTGTCCCTCCCTCAGCTGCTGTTCTGTAATACCTGGGATATCCCAGTCCCATCTTAGATTACTTCACTAAAGACATCAATGCACCCGATGGATTTTTCTTAACATCAGCAATTGTTTAATACTCACTTGCATGTTTTAAATTATATCTTTTTTGAAGTATTTGATTCACATTCAATCATTTGTAATAGCAGAATTTGAACTTGTGTCCAGAGAATATTTGCTGAGTTTCTGGATAAATTGCCTCACATAATGCCACTAGGCTCTCACTTCACCTGCTCACAGGTTGCACATCCCAGTGCAACATGAATCGAAACCCTGTCTTTTTGCACCATTGTTTGATCCTGAACCCTGGTGATATCCCTCAGTATCCCTCCATGTGGGGTCCCTCACCGTGTGGGTCTCATTGCTGCCTCTATCAACGTCTCTTACTCTTGCAGCTACTCCAGATCCTGAGCCAACAGAATTCTCCACTCCAGAGAGATGAGGCAGTACAGGCCCGGAATGGAGACTGGGATTTTCCACATCTCTGTGGGCTCAGTGCCATTCTACATGTGTAACCCTCACAAGTATCAGTCTAATTTCCCAGTCTGCCTATTTGTGTGTCTTCTACAGATACTCAGGGAGTTCGTGACTCAAGAGACTTGCCAACTGCTGGTTGGGAAGATGATTGGTCAGCCAGAGAGACAAAGGTCAGGGAGGTCGGGAGCCTTCAATAAATCCTGCCGCCAGGTAAGATCACTCACAGTGCACAGAGCAGAGAGCAGTGAGAGGGCTCCAAACATCAGCTAACAGGACATGACACGGATATAGTGCTGGAGGGGGAGCACAGTACAGACTCCCCTCAGGCTCAATCACCACCCCTACTTTATGTTTTATTGTACTGATACAGCATCTGGTGTTCCCAGTTTTCAATCCAGGCATATGCTGTCTTGGTGAGCACCAGGATAACAGAGGGGAATGCAGGCCTTCAACGAGAGGGTGGTAATGCTGCCTGGGATCTTTCTGTTCCCTAATCCCTCTGCAAAACTGTATCTATGTCTCGTTTGTGGATCAGTCTCTTCAATCATTCTAACACCTATAACATTCCTATCTCTGTCATGTCCTCTCCTCTCACCAATTTCTTGACATATTTGAAACGTCCAGTCCAGATCCCATCCACATCGTTGTAACTTGCGTCAGTCTCTACAACTTGCCTTGTCTCGATAGGCTCCTCCTCCAACAACTGAAGACATTGGGTCTGTTTCTGTGCTGCATGATTCTTTGTTCGAGGTTTCCTAAATGGAATGAGTTGGCCCATTTCCCTTCAAACCTTCTCCTCTCCATGTACCTACCCAAGTGTCTTTTCCATGTTATAATTGTAATTATTTTTACCATTTCCTCTGGCAGTCCATTCCATCTATGCACCATCCTGTGTGGAAAATGTTGCCTCTCAGCTCCCTCTTTAAATTCTTGCTCTCTCACATCACGTTTATGCCTCTAGCTTTGGACTCACCTACCCTTGGCAATTCACGTTAGTTCGGCCCTACATTGTTTCATAAACCTTCATAAGGTCAACCTGTGGCCTTATTGATGACAGTGTTACTAATATCTCCAACTCACGTACTCAATGCGCTGGCCAATGAAGGTAAGTGTGCCAAATGCTGCTTTCCCCACCCTGTCCCCCTGTGATGCCACTTCCAAGAAATAATGTAACTGCACCCCTTGGTCTCTCTCTGTTCGACAACACTGTCTAGGGCCCGAACATTAACTGTGTTAGTCCTCCCTGGTTTGTCTGAACTAAATCCAACACCTGAATTAAACTCCATCTTTCATTCCTTGGCCCACTGGTCCAGTTGATTAACATCCCCTTCGATATCTATATCCCCTGCCCACTCTTCCACTAATCTTGGTATCCAGAGACTCCTATATTTTCACTCAAATTGTGTATGTAAATGGTGCACAACAGTGATTCCAGCACCAATCTTTCCAGCACACTACTGGTCAGAGGCCTCCAGTCTGAACAACAACCCTCTGTCTCCCACTGTCATCCCATTTTGTATCCAGTTGGCTAGCTCTCCCTGATCCCTTGTGACCTACCCTTACAAACCAAGATATTATCCTACACCCTGACCAAGGGTTTGCTGAAGCCAGAAACAACGTCTGTTGCTCTGCCGTGATCTATCTTTTTGGTCACATCTTGAACAAACTCAAGTCAAGTTTGTGAGACATGTTTTGCCAAGCACAAAGCCATGCTGGCTGTTCGTAATCAGTCCATATCTTTCCAAATGCATGTAATTCCTACCTCTCAGAATGACCTCCAACAACTGACCCACCCTGATGTCTGGTCATCAGTCTGTAGTTCCCTGGCTTCCTCTTGCAGCCTTTCTTACTTAATGACACAACATTATAATCATAGTCAGAGAGTCATACCGCATTGTTTGGTTAATGCTAACCATACTCTAAAACTGATCTTGTCCTACCTGCCTGTTCCTTGATCATATCCCTTCAAACCTTTCCTATTCCTGTCCTAATTCTAATGACTTTTAAACATTGTAATTTTCCGCACATTCACCCCTTCCTTGGGAATTTCATTCCACACGCATCCCATCCTCTGTGAAACAATGTGACCGTCGCGTCTTTTTTTTAAATGTCTCTCCTCTAAACTTAAGAATGTAGTGCCTTGTCTTGAAACTCCCCTGACCATGGGAAAAGACAACTCCCATTAACTCTATCTATCCCCCTCATTATTTTATAAACTTCTATGAGGTCATCTTTCAAACATTCAGGTTTCAATGAAAAAATACCAACCTATCCAGCCTTTCTTTATAACTGAAAACTTCCATAACCAGCCACATCCCAGTAAATCTCATCTGAAACCTCTCCAGCTTAATAGTATCCTTCCTCTAACTGGGCGACCAGAGTTGGACACAGCATTCCAGAAGAGGATCACCAATGGTCTGTATAATCTCAATGCGACTTCCCAACTCCTAAATCCAAAGGACAGAGCAATGAAAGCAAGTGTGGCAAGCACCTTTATAACCATCCTATCTCTCCATGTTGCAAACTTCAAAGAAATATGTACCTGTACCTCGATGTCCCTCTGTTCTACAACACTACCGAAGGTCCTACCATTAATTGTATAAGCCCTGCCCGTGTTTGTTGTACAAATGCATTTTCTCGCATTACACTAATTGAACTCCATCTACAGTTTTTTAGCCATTCACACATTTCATCAGGATGCCTTTTGTAATCTCAGAAAACCTTCTTCACTGCCCACAATTCCACCTTCCAGTCTACCTGCCTCTCACACATGGTACAAATATCTCTGCTAGGGGCCCTACAATGTCTTCACCAGCTTCCCACAATGTCCTGAGCTACATTTGATCAGGTCCTGGGGATTTATCTACCTTTGTGTTTTAAAACTTCCAGCACCTCCTCTTCGATAATGTGGACTCATTTCAAGACATTGGCTCATAGAGATGTACAGCATGGAAACAGATTGTTCGGACCAACTCCTGCATGACGTATCTAGTCACATTTGCCAGAACTTTGCCAATATCCCTCTAAACCCTTCCTACTCATACACCCACCCACATGCCTTTTAAATGTATTTCTATCAGCCTTCACTATTTCCTCGGGCAGCTTATTCCGTACACTCTGCAGGAACCAGTTGTCCTTTAGCTCCCTTTGAAACGTTCCCCTTGCACTTTAAAGCTATTCCCTGTTGGTTTAGAATCCTCCAGCCCTTGGGAAAAGACCTTGTCGATTGACCCTATCGCTGACCATCATGATTTTAAACACCTTTATCAGGTAACTCCTCAGCCTCCCATGTTCAAGTGAAAACAGCCCCAGCTTATTCAGGCTTTTCCCTGAAGCGCAAACCCTCCAACCCTGGCAACATCCTTGTTCATTTCTTCTGAACCCTTTCATGTTCCATAACATCCTTCCTGTGGCATTGAGACCAGAATTGCGCACAGTGTTCCAATAATAGTCAGGACAAACACTGTTTAGTTCCCTGAGCGCCCCAGTCTTTATCCACAATAAGTTCCAAAGTGAAATATTTGTTTTGCATCTTGTAATTCCACACATCGTTGGCTTCATTGATCATTAAGGATACTGGTTTTGTCCCTTGCTCTTCTTTTGCTCTTAATACACTTGTAGAATCTCTTTCAATTTTCCTTAACTTTCTCTGCCAAAGCTATCTCATGTTACCTTTTTGCATTCCTGATTTCCATCCTAAGTGTATTTCTACAGCCCCGATGCTCCTGAGGGGATTCCCTTGAGTCAGCCAGTTATATCTGACGTGTGCCCCCTTTTTTTCTTCTCCAGAGCCTCAATTCAGCCAGTGTTACCTAATTCTGTCAGCATCGAGCTGCACACTAACAGGAACATGCTGGCACTGAACGCTCCTTTTATCTCGGTTTTAAGATTTTCCTACTCGCCAGACTTCCCTTTACCTGCAAATAGCCTCCCCATATCTATTTTAAAAATTCCTGTCTAATCCTATCTTGCTCCATTGTATAACTTGAACTTGTGGACCAGGCCTGTCCTTTTCCATCGCAATTTTCCATCGCAATGACTGGGAGTTTCTGGAACAGGCTGAACAAATTCCTCCCATCCAAATGCTCAACACTGCGGCAGTCCCAGTCCAGGTCTGGAAAGGTTAAAATCTCCGACTGCTACAAACCTAATATTCGAACAGATATCTGAGATCTCCTGACATATTTGCTCCTTCATCTCCCATTGCCTATCGCTGTAGTACGACCGTAGCAAACTGATGACCAATTTCTATTTCTCAGTTCCACCAATATCGCTTAACTGGGCGATCCTGCATGAATACTCCCTCTAGGTACTGCTGGGATTTTTCCCCCAATCAAAACCACCAGCTCTCCCCCTGTTTTGCCTCCTGTTCTATCCTTCCTGTAGCATCTGTCCCCTGGAACATTGAGCTGCTGGTCCTGTCACTCCCTCAGCTGTGTTTCTGTAATATCTACAACATCGCAGTCCCATGTTCCCATCCATGCTCTGGGTTCATCTGCCTTATCTGTCCGGCCCTTTGCATTGAAATAAATGCAGTTTAATTCATCAATTTTCCCTCATTGTCTGCTATGTTCTTGCCTTCCTTGTCTATTTATATTGCTCTCTTGAACATCTGTACCAACCTCAAATTTCCTTCTGGCCTTACGATTGTTTGGGGTCCCACACACCTGCCAGATGAGTTTAAATCCTCTTGAACAGCTCCAGCGACTCTCCCCACCAGGATATGGGTCCCCCCTCCTGCTCCCAGTTCAGGTGTCTTCCCCACCCTGTCTGCTTGTGCTGACATATTCAGACATCCAGAGATTTGTCCACCAAGGTCCTGCCCTGCCCTCCCCACCACACTCTCCCCCTCCATTCCCCTCCTCTCGCCCTCCCCTCCCTTCCCCTCTCTCGCCCTCCCCTCCCCTCCCCTCAACCTCACACCCCTCTCTCGCCCTCCCAGCCCAACCCTCACCTCCACTCTCTCGCCCTCCCCCTCTCTGGCCTCCACTCCACATTCTTGCCATCCGAGCCCTCCCC
>NW_026867883.1:0-94142 GCF_020745735.1 Hemiscyllium ocellatum
AGGCAATGAATAGGATCTTTCCGTCAAGGCCAACATTTCTCGCCCCATGCCGAGATCAGCCTGGTGGTGAGCTGCTCTCTCGACCGCTGCAGTCCAAGTGCTGTCGGTAGCCCCGCGATGCTGTTTGGGCGGGGATTCCGATTTTGACCCGGTAACACCGGAGGAACAAAGACATATTTGCAATTCAGGACAGCGAGTGTCTCGGCGGGGGGGGAGAACTTGCGAATGGTGGTGTTCCTGTGGATCTGCTGCCGTCTTCCTTCGAGGCTGCGTTGGCCATGGGTTTGCAAGGTGATGCCTGAGGAATTCTGGTGAATCTTGTAGATGCCGGGGGAATGAATGACCCTGCCGGGGGAATGAATGACCCTGCCGCCGCCGCTGTCCCGATCACCGGGAGAAACCTCTCTGCAGTCGACCTGACGTGCGGTGGCTCCGGCCCGTGCCATCTGATTGGTCGTCAGCGCGACCTACGCGGCTACGTAACAGATGGAGAGAAAAGCACGGGGAAAGCACAGCGACTGCTGCAGAGTGATCTTCCGGTCTGGTTGGATATCTTGAAGGAAGGTAGACGGTAAGGGAATAAAGGAACTTTGAATATCATCAAACTGATGGAAAGGATAGTCGGCAAATATGACCTCCACCGTGGGAGTATTAATGTGCTATCGCTTCTCGGCCTTTTGGCGTGGAATATGTGTAGTTTCTGTTCTTATCAGTTTAATCGCTGATATCTCCGAAGGTGGGAGTGTTTGTATTAAATGGATTTTTGGAGCAGGGAGATGGCTTTAGGGCTTGCTCTGTCCTCTCCATGTATCAGCCTGGTATTGCAGTGTTTTCCAGGAATGGTGCACCCAACGCTTACCCAAGTTCAAAAGCAGGTGAATGCAATGTGAATCTCTTGCCTTTGCTAGTTTGGCGTGTTGATGGCAGTCAGTGATTGTTGCATCTATTGTCTTTTCAGTTGCAGGAAACTATCGTCTTTTGTTACGGGTTTTCTGTCTTATGAACCTGCTCTGCAGTTACCTGATGAAGGTGCAGAACGCTGAAAGCCAGGACAGGGGTAACCCCAACGTGCTACAGGGAACATTCTGAACCAGGGGCCTGCCAGGAAGGTAACTTGCCATTTGAATGAATGGATTTGCCCTTGTCTGCCGTTTTGGGCTTCTGCGGTCGTTCTTGGAACGTATCCACCGATGGTACGGCGGTGGCGGGGGGTGGGGTGACTGCTGTAATTTCAAAGAACCCCGTTGGCCTGAAACCTGGTGTTGTGGGATTTTTACACAGTCAAATCAGGTTGTGGGATCCCATGACTCAGCCAATGTCAAATGGCTATCAGATCAGCCCCCACAGCCCCTTCCCAAACCCCCCCGCCTCCCCCCCCACCCCGAGGCAACAAATTTATCCTAATATTTTCTTGAACAAGAAAGAAATGTCTTTGGTCTGTTTCCTGAATAGAGTGAAACCCCCATCTCTGTTTGTTTCTTCGCAAACTACTGTACGGAAGCGACCTGCTTTAGTAGCTACGTCTGTACGTAAAGATTATTCACGCAGACGATCGCCAAGGCTGGAACTGGCTTCAGCTCCCTGGTGCCACCAGGCAGCCGTACTAACCACTGATCCACTGTGCACCCGTACGATTTGGAACGATTTGTCATCATTGCGGTGCAAGTAGCGAAACAGTTGTCAGTTTGTCAACTGGGTCGGATTATAATGTTGTCAGCGATCTGCTGCAATGTGAACGGAGATGTCGAATCGAGCTGCTGGTGTGATGAGGCGCGCTTGCAGCGTGACATGTTTACACGGGGAGATCAGCTCCTCCCCATTCTCCACAGAGAGTCGGATACAAGTAGAGAGGATATTGAGAGTGGACGATAAAGAAAGGGTGCACGGACGTAATTCGCTTTTCGCAACTTTTCGGATTGATGCGGAATGCCGAGGAGCGAATCCTGTACGTGAGGGAAACGATGATTGGCATTTATGGGCAAGCTACACCAACCAAGGGGAGGCAATGAATAGGATCTTTCCGTCAAGGCCAACAATTTCTCGCCCATGCCGAGATCAGCCTGGTGGTGAGCTGCTCTCTCGAAACGCTGCAGTCCAAGTGATGTCGGTAGCCCCGCGATGCTGTTTGGGCCGGGATTCCCGATTTTGACCCGGTAACACCGGAGGAACAAGGACATATTGGCAATTCAGGACAGCGAGTGTCTCGGGGGGGGCGGGGGGGGAGAACTTGCGAATGGTGGTGTTCCCGTGGATCTGCTGCCGTCATCCTTCGAGGCTGCGTTGGCCATGGGTTTGCAAGGTGCTGCCTGAGGAATTCTGGTGAATCTTGTAGATGCCGGGGGAATGAATGACCCTGCCGGGGGAATGAATGACCCTGCCGCCGCCGCTGTCCCGATCACCGGGAGAAACCTCTCTGCAGTCGACCTGACGTGCGGTGGCTCCGGCCCGTGCCATCTGATTGGTCGTCAGCGCGACCTACGCGGCTACGTAACAGATGGACAGAAAAAGCACGGGGAAAGCACAGCGACTGCTGCAGAGTGATCTTCCGGTCTGTTGGATATCTTGGAAGGAAGGTAGACGGTAAGGGAATAAAGGAACTTTGAATATCATCAAACTGATGGAAAGGATAGTCGGCAAATATGACCTCCACCGTTGGAGTATTGATGTGCTATCGCTTCTCGGCCTTTTGGCTTGGAATATGTGTAGTTTCTGTTCTTATCAGTTTAATCGCTGATATCTCCCGAAGGTGGGAGTGTTTGTATTAATGGATTTTTGGAGCAGGGAGATGGCTTAAGGGGCTTGCTCTGTCCTCTCCATGTATCAGCCTGGTATGCAGTGTTTCCAGGAATGGTGCACCCAACGCTTACCCAAGTTCAAAAGCAGGTGAATGCAATGTGAATCTCTTGCCTTTGCTAGTTTGCCGTGTTGATGTCAGTCAGTGATTGTTGCATCTATTGTCTTTTTCAGTTGCAGGAAACTATCGTCTTTTGTTAAGGGTTTTCTGTCTTATGAACCTGCTCTGCAGTTACCTGATGAAGGTGCAGCACGCAGAAAGCCAGGACAGGGGTAACCCCAACGTGCTACAGGGAACATTCTGGAACCAGGGGCCTGCCAGGAAGGTAACTTGCCAATTTAATGAATGGATTTGCCCTTGTCTGCCGTTTTGGGCTTCTGCGGTCGTTCTTGGAACGTATCCCACCAATGGTACGGCGGTGGCGGGGGGTGGGGTGACTGCTGTAATTTCAAAGAACCCCGTTGGGCTGAAACCTGGTGTTGTGGGATTTTTAACACAGTCAAATCAGGTTGTGGGATCCCATGACTCAGCCAATGTCAAATGGCTATCAGATCAGCCCCCACAGCCCCTTCCCAACCCCCCGCCTCCCCCCCCACCCCCGAGGCAACAAATTTATCCTAATATTTTCTTGAACAAGAAAGAAATGTCTTTGGTCTGTTTCCTGAATAGAGTGAAACCCCCATCTCTGTTTGTTTCTTCGCAAACTACTGTACGGAAGCGACCTGCTTTAGTAGCTACGTCTGTACGTAAAGATTATTCACGCAGACGATCGCCCAAGGCTGGAACTGGCTTCAGCTCCCTGGTGCCACCAGGCAGCCGTACTAACCACTGATCACTGTGCCACCCGTACGATTTGGAACGATTTGTCATCATTTGCGGTGCAAGTAGCGAAACAGTTGTCAGTTTGTCAACTGGGTCGGATTATAATGTTGTCAGCGATCTGCAGCAATGTGAACGGAGATGTCGAATCGAGCTGCTGGTGGTGATGAGGCGCGCTTGCAGCGTGACATGTTTACACGGGGAGATCAGCTCCCTCCCCATTCTCCCAGAGAGTCGGATACAAGTAGAGAGGATATTGAGAGTGGACGATAAAGAAAGGGTGCACGGACGTAATTCGCTTTCGCAACTTTTCGGATTGATGCGGAATGCCGAGGAGCGAATCCTGTACGTGAGGGAAACGATGATTGGCATTTATGGGCAAGCTACACCAACACAAGGGGAGGCAATGAATAGGATCTTTCCGTCAAGGCCAACATTTCTCGCCCATGCCGAGATCAGCCTGGTGGTGAGCTGCTCTCTCGAACCGCTGCAGTCCAAGTGCTGTCGGTAGCCCCGCGATGCTGTTTGGGCGGGGATTCCCGATTTTGACCCGGTAACACCGGAGGAACAAAGACATATTTGCAATTCAGGACAGCGAGTGTCTCGGGGGGGGGGAGGGTGGAGAACTTGCGAATGGTGGTGTTTCCCGTGGATCTGCTGCCGTCATCCTTCGAGGCTGCGTTGGCCATGGGTTTGCAAGGTGCTGCCTGTGGAATTCTGGTGAATCTTGTAGATGCGGGGGGAATGAATGACCCTGCCGGGGGAATGAATGACCCTGCCGCCGCCGCTGTCCCCATCACCGGGAGAAACCTCTCTGCAGTCGACCTGACGTGCGGTGGCTCCGGCCCGTGCCATCTGATTGGTCGTCAGCGCGACCTACGCGGCTACGTAACAGATGGAGAGAAAAGCACGGGGAAAGCACAGCGACTGCTGCAGAGTGATCTTCCGGTCTGGTTGGATATCTTGGAAGGAAGGTAGACGGTAAGGGAATAAAGGAACTTTGAATATCATCAAACTGATGGAAAGGATAGTCGGCAAATATGACCTCCACCGTTGGAGTATTGATGTGCTATCGCTTCTCGGCCTTTTGGCTTGGAATATGTGTAGTTTCTGTTCTTATCAGTTTAATCGCTGATATCTCCCGAAGGTGGGAGTGTTTGTATTAAATGGATTTTTGGAGCAGGGAGATGGCTTAAGGGCTTGCTCTGTCCTCTCCATGTATCAGCCTGGTATTGCAGTGTTTCCAGGAATGGTGCACCCAACGCTTACCCAAGTTCAAAAGCAGGTGAATGCAATGTGAATCTCTTGCCTTTGCTAGTTTGCCGTGTTGATGGCAGTCAGTGATTGTTGCATCTATTGTCTTTTCAGTTGCAGGAAACTATCGTCTTTTGTTACGGGTTTTCTGTCTTATGAACCTGCTCTGCAGTTACCTGATGAAGGTGCAGCACGCAGAAAGCCAGGACAGGGGTAACCCCAACGTGCTACAGGGAACATTCTGGAACCAGGGGCCTGCCAGGATGGTAACTTGCCAATTTAAATGAATGGATTTGCCCTTGTCTGCCGTTTTGGGCTTCTGCGGTCGTTCTTGGAACGTATCCCACCGTTGGTACGGCGGGGTGGCGGGGGGTGGGGTGACTGCTGTAATTTCAAAGAACCCCGTTGGCCTGAAACCTGGTGTTGTGGGATTTTTAACACAGTCAAATCAGGTTGTGGGATCCCATGACTCAGCCAATGTCAAATGGCTATCAGATCAGCCCCCACAGCCCCTTCCCAACCCCCGCGCCTCCCCCCCCACCCCGAGGCAACAAATTTATCCTAATATTTTCTTGAACAAGAAAGAAATGTCTTTGGTCTGTTTCCTGAATAGAGTGAAACCCCCATCTCTGTTTGTTTCTTCGCAAACTACTGTACGGAAGCGACCTGCTTTAGTAGCTACGTCTGTACGTAAAGATTATTCACGCAGACGATCGCCCAAGGCTGGAACTGGCTTCAGCTCCCTGGTGCCACCAGGCAGCCGTACTAACCACTGATCCACTGTGCCACCCGTACGATTTGGAACGATTTGTCATCATTTGCGGTGCAAGTAGCGAAACAGTTGTCAGTTTGTCAACTGGGTCGGATTATAATGTTGTCAGCGATCTGCAGCAATGTGAACGGAGATGTCGAATCGAGCTGCTGGTGGTGATGAGGCGCGCTTGCAGCGTGACATGTTTACACGGGGAGATCAGCTCCCTCCCCATTCTCCAGAGAGTCGGATACAAGTAGAGAGGATATTGAGAGTGGACGATAAAGAAAGGGTGCACGGACGTAATTCGCTTTTCGCAACTTTTCGGATTGATGCGGAATGCCGAGGAGCGAATCCTGTACGTGAGGGAAACGATGATTGGCATTTATGGGCAAGCTACACCAACACAAGGGGAGGCAATGAATAGGATCTTTCCGTCAAGGCCAACATTTCTCGCCCATGCCGAGATCAGCCTGGTGGTGAGCTGCTCTCTCGAACCGCTGCAGTCCAAGTGCTGTCGGTAGCCCCGCGATGCTGTTTGGGCGGGGATTCCCGATTTTGACCCGGTAACACCGGAGGAACAAGACATATTTGCAATTCAGGACAGCGAGTGTCTCGGGGGGGGGGGGAGGGGGGAGAACTTGCGAATGGTGGTGTTCCTGTGGATCTGCTGCCGTCATCCTTCGAGGCTGCGTTGGCCATGGGTTTGCAAGGTGCTGCCTGAGGAATTCTGGTGAATCTTGTAGATGCCGGGGGAATGAATGACCCTGCCGGGGGAATGAATGACCCTGCCGCCGCCGCTGTCCCCGATCACCGGGAGAAACCTCTCTGCAGTCGACCTGACGTGCGGTGGCTCCGGCCCGTGCCATCTGATTGGTCGTCAGCGCGACCTACGCGGCTACGTAACAGATGGAGAGAAAAGCACGGGGAAAGCACAGCGACTGCTGCAGAGTGATCTTCCGGTCTGGTTGGATATCTTGGAAGGAAGGTAGACGGTAAGGGAATAAAGGAACTTTGAATATCATCAAACTGATGGAAAGGATAGTCGGCAAATATGACCTCCACCGTTGGAGTATTGATGTGCTATCGCTTCTCGGCCTTTTGGCTTGGAATATGTGTAGTTTCTGTTCTTATCAGTTTAATCGCTGATATCTCCCGAAGGTGGGAGTGTTTGTATTAAATGGATTTTTGGAGCAGGGAGATGGCTTAAGGGCTTGCTCTGTCCTCTCCATGTATCAGCCTGGTATTGCAGTGTTTCCAGGAATGGTGCACCAACGCTTACCCAAGTTCAAAAGCAGGTGAATGCAATGTGAATCTCTTGCCTTTGCTAGTTTGCCGTGTTGATGGCAGTCAGTGATTGTTGCATCTATTGTCTTTTCAGTTGCAGGAAACTATCGTCTTTTGTTACGGGTTTTCTGTCTTATGAACCTGCTCTGCAGTTACCTGATGAAGGTGCAGCACGCAGAAAGCCAGGACAGGGGTAACCCCAACGTGCTACAGGGAACATTCTGGAACCAGGGGCCTGCCAGGAAGGTAACTTGCCAATTTAAATGAATGGATTTGCCCTTGTCTGCCGTTTTGGGCTTCTGCGGTCGTTCTTGGAACGTATCCCACCGATGGTACGGCGGTGGCGGGGGGGGGGGTGACTGCTGTAATTTCAAAGAACCCCGTTGGCCTGAAACCTGGTGTTGTGGGATTTTTAACACAGTCAAATCAGGTTGTGGGATCCCATGACTCAGCCAATGTCAAATGGCTATCAGATCAGCCCCCACAGCCCCTTCCCAACCCCCCGCCTCCCCCCCCACCCCCGAGGCAACAAATTTATCCTAATATTTTCTTGAACAAGAAGAAATGTCTTTGGTCTGTTTCCTGAATAGAGTGAAACCCCCATCTCTGTTTGTTTCTTCGCAAACTACTGTACGGAAGCGACCTGCTTTAGTAGCTACGTCTGTACGTAAAGATTATTCACGCAGACGATCGCCCAAGGCTGGAACTGGCTTCAGCTCCCTGGTGCCACCAGGCAGCCGTACTAACCACTGATCCACTGTGCCACCCGTACGATTTGGAACGATTTGTCATCATTTGCGGTGCAAGTAGCGAAACAGTTGTCAGTTTGTCAACTGGGTCGGATTATAATGTTGTCAGCGATCTGCAGCAATGTGAACGGAGATGTCGAATCGAGCTGCTGGTGGTGATGAGGCGCGCTTGCAGCGTGACATGTTTACACGGGGAGATCAGCTCCCTCCCCATTCTCCAGAGAGTCGGATACAAGTAGAGAGGATATTGAGAGTGGACGATAAAGAAAGGGTGCACGGACGTAATTCGCTTTTCGCAACTTTTCGGATTGATGCGGAATGCCGAGGAGCGAATCCTGTACGTGAGGGAAACGATGATTGGCATTTATGGGCAAGCTACACCAACACAAGGGGAGGCAATGAATAGGATCTTTCCGTCAAGGCCAACATTTCTCGCCCATGCCGAGATCAGCCTGGTGGTGAGCTGCTCTCTCGAACCGCTGCAGTCCAAGTGCTGTCGGTAGCCCCGCGATGCTGTTTGGGCGGGGATTCCCGATTTTGACCCGGTAACACCGGAGGAACAAGACATATTTGCAATTCAGGACAGCGAGTGCCTCGGGGGGGGGGGGGGAGAACTTGCGAATGGTGGTGTTCCTGTGGATCTGCTGCCGTCATCCTTCGAGGCTGCGTTGGCCATGGGTTTGCAAGGTGCTGCCTGAGGAATTCTGGTGAATCTTGTAGATGCCGGGGGAATGAATGACCCTGCCGGGGAATGAATGACCCTGCCGCCGCCGCTGTCCCCGATCACCGGGAGAAACCTCTCTGCAGTCGACCTGACGTGCGGTGGCTCCGGCCCGTGCCATCTGATTGGTCGTCAGCGCGACCTACGCGGCTACGTAACAGATGGAGAGAAAAGCACGGGGAAAGCACAGCGACTGCTGCAGAGTGATCTTCCGGTCTGGTTGGATATCTTGGAAGGAAGGTAGACGGTAAGGGAATAAAGGAACTTTGAATATCATCAAACTGATGGAAAGGATAGTCGGCAAATATGACCTCCACCGTTGGAGTATTGATGTGCTATCGCTTCTCGGCCTTTTGGCTTGGAATATGTGTAGTTTCTGTTCTTATCAGTTTAATCGCTGATATCTCCGAAGGTGGGAGTGTTTGTATTAAATGGATTTTTGGAGCAGGGAGATGGCTTAAGGGCTTGCTCTGTCCTCTCCATGTATCAGCCTGGTATTGCAGTGTTTCCAGGAATGGTGCACCCAACGCTTACCCAAGTTCAAAAGCAGGTGAATGCAATGTGAATCTCTTGCCTTTGCTAGTTTGCCGTGTTGATGGCAGTCAGTGATTGTTGCATCTATTGTCTTTTCAGTTGCAGGAAACTATCGTCTTTTGTTACGGGTTTTCTGTCTTATGAACCTGCTCTGCAGTTACCTGATGAAGGTGCAGCACGCAGAAAGCCAGGACAGGGGTAACCCCAACGTGCTACAGGGAACATTCTGGAACCAGGGGCCTGCCAGGAAGGTAACTTGCCAATTTAAATGAATGGATTTGCCCTTGTCTGCCGTTTTGGGCTTCTGCGGTCGTTCTTGGAACGTATCCACCGATGGTACGGCGGTGGCGGGGGGTGGGGTGACTGCTGTAATTTCAAAGAACCCCGTTGGCCTGAAACCTGGTGTTGTGGGATTTTTAACACAGTCAAATCAGGTTGTGGGATCCCATGACTCAGCCAATGTCAAATGGCTATCAGATCAGCCCCCACAGCCCCTTCCCAACCCCCCCGCCTCCCCCCCCACCCCCGAGGCAACAAATTTATCCTAATATTTTCTTGAACAAGAAAGAAATGTCTTTGGTCTGTTTCCTGAATAGAGTGAAACCCCCATCTCTGTTTGTTTCTTCGCAAACTACTGTACGGAAGCGACCTGCTTTAGTAGCTACGTCTGTACGTAAAGATTATTCACGCAGACGATCGCCCAAGGCTGGAACTGGCTTCAGCTCCCTGGTGCCACCAGGCAGCCGTACTAACCACTGATCCACTGTGCCACCCGTACGATTTGGAACGATTTGTCATCATTTGCGGTGCAAGTAGCGAAACAGTTGTCAGTTTGTCAACTGGGTCGGATTATAATGTTGTCAGCGATCTGCAGCAATGTGAACGGAGATGTCGAATCGAGCTGCTGGTGATGATGAGGCGCGCTTGCAGCGTGACATGTTTACACGGGGAGATCAGCTCCCTCCCCATTCTCCAGAGAGTCGGATACAAGTAGAGAGGATATTGAGAGTGGACGATAAAGAAAGGGTGCACGGACGTAATTCGCTTTTCGCAACTTTTCGGATTGATGCGGAATGCCGAGGAGCGAATCCTGTACGTGAGGGAAACGATGATTGGCATTTATGGGCAAGCTACACCAACACAAGGGGAGGCAATGAATAGGATCTTTCCGTCAAGGCCAACATTTCTCGCCCATGCCGAGATCAGCCTGGTGGTGAGCTGCTCTCTCGAACCGCTGCAGTCCAAGTGCTGTCGGTAGCCCCGCGATGCTGTTTGGGCGGGGATTCCCGATTTTGACCCGGTAACACCGGAGGAACAAGACATATTTGCAATTCAGGACAGCGAGTGCCTCGGGGGGGGGGAGGGGGGAGAACTTGCGAATGGTGGTGTTCCTGTGGATCTGCTGCCGTCATCCTTCGAGGCTGCGTTGGCCATGGGTTTGCAAGGTGCTGCCTGAGGAATTCTGGTGAATCTTGTAGATGCCGGGGAATGAATGACCCTGCCGGGGGAATGAATGACCCTGCCGCCGCCGCTGTCCCCGATCACCGGGAGAAACCTCTCTGCAGTCGACCTGACGTGCGGTGGCTCCGGCCCGTGCCATCTGATTGGTCGTCAGCGCGACCTACGCGGCTACGTAACAGATGGAGAGAAAAGCACGGGGAAAGCACAGCGACTGCTGCAGAGTGATCTTCCGGTCTGGTTGGATATCTTGGAAGGAAGGTAGACGGTAAGGGAATAAAGGAACTTTGAATATCATCAAACTGATGGAAAGGATAGTCGGCAAATATGACCTCCACCGTTGGAGTATTGATGTGCTATCGCTTCTCGGCCTTTTGGCTTGGAATATGTGTAGTTTCTGTTCTTATCAGTTTAATCGCTGATATCTCCCGAAGGTGGGAGTGTTTGTATTAAATGGATTTTTGGAGCAGGGAGATGGCTTAAGGGCTTGCTCTGTCCTCTCCATGTATCAGCCTGGTATTGCAGTGTTTCCAGGAATGGTGCACCCAACGCTTACCCAAGTTCAAAAGCAGGTGAATGCAATGTGAATCTCTTGCCTTTGCTAGTTTGCCGTGTTGATGGCAGTCAGTGATTGTTGCATCTATTGTCTTTTCAGTTGCAGGAAACTATCGTCTTTTGTTACGGGTTTTCTGTCTTATGAACCTGCTCTGCAGTTACCTGATGAAGGTGCAGCACGCAGAAAGCCAGGACAGGGGTAACCCCAACGTGCTACAGGGAACATTCTGGAACCAGGGGCCTGCCAGGAAGGTAACTTGCCAATTTAAATGAATGGATTTGCCCTTGTCTGCCGTTTTGGGCTTCTGCGGTCGTTCTTGGAACGTATCCCACCGATGGTACGGCGGTGGCGGGGGGTGGGGTGACTGCTGTAATTTCAAAGAACCCCGTTGGCCTGAAACCTGGTGTTGTGGGATTTTTAACACAGTCAAATCAGGTTGTGGGATCCCATGACTCAGCCAATGTCAAATGGCTATCAGATCAGCCCCCACAGCCCCTTCCCAACCCCCCCGCCTCCCCCCCCACCCCCCGAGGCAACAAATTTATCCTAATATTTTCTTGAACAAGAAAGAAATGTCTTTGGTCTGTTTCCTGAATAGAGTGAAACCCCCATCTCTGTTTGTTTCTTCGCAAACTACTGTACGGAAGCGACCTGCTTTAGTAGCTACGTCTGTACGTAAAGATTATTCACGCAGACGATCGCCCAAGGCTGGAACTGGCTTCAGCTCCCTGGTGCCACCAGGCAGCCGTACTAACCACTGATCCACTGTGCCACCCGTACGATTTGGAACGATTTGTCATCATTTGCGGTGCAAGTAGCGAAACAGTTGTCAGTTTGTCAACTGGGTCGGATTATAATGTTGTCAGCGATCTGCAGCAATGTGAACGGAGATGTCGAATCGAGCTGCTGGTGGTGATGAGGCGCGCTTGCAGCGTGACATGTTTACACGGGGAGATCAGCTCCCTCCCCATTCTCCAGAGAGTCGGATACAAGTAGAGAGGATATTGAGAGTGGACGATAAAGAAAGGGTGCACGGACGTAATTCGCTTTTCGCAACTTTTCGGATTGATGCGGAATGCCGAGGAGCGAATCCTGTACGTGAGGGAAACGATGATTGGCATTTATGGGCAAGCTACACCAACACAAGGGGAGGCAATGAATAGGATCTTTCCGTCAAGGCCAACATTTCTCGCCCATGCCGAGATCAGCCTGGTGGTGAGCTGCTCTCTCGAACCGCTGCAGTCCAAGTGCTGTCGGTAGCCCCGCGATGCTGTTTGGGCGGGGATTCCCGATTTTGACCCGGTAACACCGGAGGAACAAAGACATATTTGCAATTCAGGACAGCGAGTGTCTCGGGGGGGGGGGAGGGTGGAGAACTTGCGAATGGTGGTGTTCCCGTGGATCTGCTGCCGTCATCCTTCGAGGCTGCGTTGGCCATGGGTTTGCAAGGTGCTGCCTGAGGAATTCTGGTGAATCTTGTAGATGCCGGGGGAATGAATGACCCTGCCGGGGGAATGAATGACCCTGCCGCCGCCGCTGTCCCCGATCACCGGGAGAAACCTCTCTGCAGTCGACCTGACGTGCGGTGGCTCCGGCCCGTGCCATCTGATTGGTCGTCAGCGCGACCTACGCGGCTACGTAACAGATGGAGAGAAAAGCACGGGGAAAGCACAGCGACTGCTGCAGAGTGATCTTCCGGTCTGGTTGGATATCTTGGAAGGAAGGTAGACGGTAAGGGAATAAAGGAACTTTGAATATCATCAAACTGATGGAAAGGATAGTCGGCAAATATGACCTCCACCGTTGGAGTATTGATGTGCTATCGCTTCTCGGCCTTTTGGCTTGGAATATGTGTAGTTTCTGTTCTTATCAGTTTAATCGCTGATATCTCCCGAAGGTGGGAGTGTTTGTATTAAATGGATTTTTGGAGCAGGGAGATGGCTTAAGGGCTTGCTCTGTCCTCTCCATGTATCAGCCTGGTATTGCAGTGTTTCCAGGAATGGTGCACCCAACGCTTACCCAAGTTCAAAAGCAGGTGAATGCAATGTGAATCTCTTGCCTTTGCTAGTTTGCCGTGTTGATGGCAGTCAGTGATTGTTGCATCTATTGTCTTTTCAGTTGCAGGAAACTATCGTCTTTTGTTACGGGTTTTCTGTCTTATGAACCTGCTCTGCAGTTACCTGATGAAGGTGCAGCACGCAGAAAGCCAGGACAGGGGTAACCCCAACGTGCTACAGGGAACATTCTGGAACCAGGGGCCTGCCAGGAAGGTAACTTGCCAATTTAAATGAATGGATTTGCCCTTGTCTGCCGTTTTGGGCTTCTGCGGTCGTTCTTGGAACGTATCCCACCGATGGTACGGCGGTGGCGGGGGGTGGGGTGACTGCTGTAATTTCAAAGAACCCCGTTGGGCTGAAACCTGGTGTTGTGGGATTTTTTACACAGTCAAATCAGGTTGTGGGATCCCATGACTCAGCCAATGTCAAATGGCTATCAGATCAGCCCCCACAGCCCCTTCCCAACCCCCCCGCCTCCCCCCCCCACCCCCGAGGCAACAAATTTATCCTAATATTTTCTTGAACAAGAAAGAAATGTCTTTAGTCTGTTTCCTGAATAGAGTGAAACCCCCATCTCTGTTTGTTTCTTCGCAAACTACTGTACGGAAGCGACCTGCTTTAGTAGCTACGTCTGTACGTAAAGATTATTCACGCAGACGATCGCCCAAGGCTGGAACTGGCTTCAGCTCCCTGGTGCCACCAGGCAGCCGTACTAACCACTGATCCACTGTGCCACCCGTACGATTTGGAACGATTTGTCATCATTTGCGGTGCAAGTAGCGAAACAGTTGTCAGTTTGTCAACTGGGTCGGATTATAATGTTGTCAGCGATCTGCAGCAATGTGAACGGAGATGTCGAATCGAGCTGCTGGTGGTGATGAGGCGCGCTTGCAGCGTGACATGTTTACACGGGGAGATCAGCTCCCTCCCCATTCTCCAGAGAGTCGGATACAAGTAGAGAGGATATTGAGAGTGGACGATAAAGAAAGGGTGCACGGACGTAATTCGCTTTTCGCAACTTTTCGGATTGATGCGGAATGCCGAGGAGCAAATCCTGTACGTGAGGGAAACGATGATTGGCATTTATGGGCAAGCTACACCAACACAAGGGGAGGCAATGAATAGGATCTTTCCGTCAAGGCCAACATTTCTCGCCCATGCCGAGATCAGCCTGGTGGTGAGCTGCTCTCTCGAACCGCTGCAGTCCAAGTGCTGTCGGTAGCCCCGCGATGCTGTTTGGGCGGGGATTCCCGATTTTGACCCGGTAACACCGGAGGAACAAAGACATATTTGCAATTCAGGACAGCGAGTGTCTCGGAGGGGGGGGAGAACTTGCGAATGGTGGTGTTCCCGTGGATCTGCTGCCGTCATCCTTCGAGGCTGCGTTGGCCATGGGTTTGCAAGGTGCTGCCTGAGGAATTCTGGTGAATCTTGTAGATGCCGGGGGAATGAATGACCCTGCCGCCGCCGCTGTCCCCGATCACCGGGAGAAACCTCTCTGCAGTCGACCTGACGTGCGGTGGCTCCGGCCCGTGCCATCTGATTGGTCGTCAGCGCGACCTACGCGGCTACGTAACAGATGGACAGAAAAGCACGGGGAAAGCACAGCGACTGCTGCAGAGTGATCTTCCGGTCTGGTTGGATATCTTGGAAGGAAGGTAGACGGTAAGGGAATAAAGGAACTTTGAATATCATCAAACTGATGGAAAGGATAGTCGGCAAATATGACCTCCACCGTTGGAGTATTGATGTGCTATCGCTTCTCGGCCTTTTGGCTAAGATCAAGTGTCTGTTCTTATCAGGACAGGTGTCGAGTTGCGAGTCATCAGAGCTAGTGGAGAGACCATCGCTGGATCGTGATTGGACGTTGGAGGATCGTTTGGTTGTGCTGACCTGCTATTGGTGGATCTTCATGCTGGCTTCGGCCTAACGCCAATTCAGGGACCAGCCAATCTTGGAGCCATGGCCTCAGCAGCCATTCGCAGCCCTGGCCAGGGCATTCGCAACACAGTCAGGGTGACTGTGAAGAAGGTGGAGGAGCACACACCGGTCGATCGGACGGTGTTTGTGAAGAAGGTCTTGCTGGAGTGCTGTGGGTTTGCAGCAGCGGATGTGTACTGCCTGCAGGATTTCCCTGGGGCAGGCTACTTCGACGTGACCTTCAGGAGCGTGAAGCATTGTGAGCAGCTCCTGAAGGTCTTCAAGGAGAAGGAAGGGGAACCTCTGTTCTCCATCTTGTCGGCGGTCCCGTTGTGTGTGCTTCCTGCGCAGAGAAGTCGGGTTGTTACAATCCAAATGTACAACCCCTACGTCCCAGCGGCAGATGTTCTCACCTTCTTGAAGAGGTATGTCCAGGTTGAAGGAGAAAGCACTGATGTCGTTGATCCTTTCGGGATCTGGACAAGTAAAAGACAGGTCAAGGTAACCCTGAGGGTCGATGGCAGCGGGAACATCCTCCACCCACCCTCCAGCTTCGCAATTGGAGGGAGCAGAGGCTACCTGACGTACGCAGGGCAGCCGAAGGTGTGCCGAACCTGCGGGAGGTCAGGCCACATGGCGGCCGACTGCAAGGTGACCGTATGCCGAAATTGCAAGCAGGAAGGCCACCTGACCAAGGATTGTAAGGAGGCCAAGAACTGTAACCTGTGCGGAGAGGCGGGCCACATGTACAAGGCCTGCCCAAGACGAGGAGCCGCTACCTACGCACAGATGGCCGGAGGTAGCAACACGAATACGAGCCGCGGACCAACAAAGGCGAGGAAGGCAAATGAAAATAGCGTGGAAACGGTGCCTGGAGGCACCCAGAAGGAAGAGCAGGCAGTAGCGGAGCAGACGGCAGACAGCGGGGAGGTGCAGCAGCCGATCCAAGCTCCGTCAATGCAGTCAGAGGAAATGGAAGAGGAGGAATCAAAGGATGCAGAGGACTGGATCACAGTAAAAAACAGGAAGAGGAAACCTCTTGGGGGCCCCAAAGCCACCCAGCGAAGGGGAAAGCGACACCTACAAGGCGAAGACGCATGCAGCTCTTCCGATGGTGAGGATGGGCGCAAGAAGGGTCGTCATCAGAGGAAGAGGCAGAGCGTTGTGAGGAGAAAGGAGGGCAGCACCGCCCAGGAAGGAAAGGACGATCCCTCTGAGGGGACGGGTAATGGCCTCCCCCTACCCGGTGAGAACCAGGAGGTACTCACCGGCCCACAGCTCCAGGTATCTGGGAGCAGCGGTCCTATGACAGCCCTGCTGTCAGACGGAGAACTGGTCAGTGCGGACCACGGGCCCGACACGAAGACAACAGAGTGGGGTAATGGCTCCAGCGCGGAGCTGGACAGTTACCTCAGCCCTGCGAAGGTCCAACAGTTTGCCGCCACCACAGGGATGCACGCAGCTACCCCAGAAGGGCAGGACCAGCAGCAAACGGACACCGGTAAACCTGTAAACTGTTAAAATGGGGTTGAAAATTGCTAGCATCAACGTGCGTAGCATCAAATCGGCTACGCGATGCGTTTCAACACTGGCCTCCCTGGCCAGCGTCAAAGCCGACGTCCTGTTTCTGCAGGAGTGCGGGATACCCCACCTCAGCAGTTACAGGAGGTGGTCGAGCTTGTGGGCCCATGGGCCGTCAGTGTGGTCGGGGGGCAACGATAACCGCTCCTCAGGCCTAGGGATCCTTTTGCGGGGAGGTAACTTCACTATCTCCGAGGTTAAGGAGGTGGTGGGCGGGCGCCTCCTCGTCGTGGATGTTAAATACAGAAACGCTCCCGTAAGACTAATCAACGTGTACGCCCCAGCGGATAAGAGTGAACGGTTGGCCGTCCTGCAACAGCTTCCACTGCTGCTGGCTACGTCCAGGCCGGTCATCCTGGCCGGAGACTTCAACTGCATCATTGATGCAGATGGACGATCCGGCGGGGGGGACAGTAAACTGGACGCTACGTCCAGAGCCCTGATGGAAACGGTCAAAGATGCCAAGCTGCACGACGTCTTCAGCACCCCTGCAGATGGAGCGCAGCGTAGATACACATGGTCACGGGCAGACGGGTCTATCCGCTCAAGGATAGATTACCTGTTTGTGTCCCGAACGTTCTCGGTCAGAACCACCGACGTCAAGCCGGTGTTCTTCTCTGACCACTGCCTCCTACTGGCCGACTGTCACCTACAGGACGAGCAGCGGACGGGCAAGGGAACGTGGAAACTGAACACTAAGCTGTTGACCCCGGGAAACATCAAGGAGCTCAAGAGGGATTACGCAGGTTGGAGAACCGCGAAGTGTCTCTTTGAGTCTCCAGCAGACTGGTGGGAAACAGTAAAAGGGAACATCAAGAGATTCTTCATCCTCAAAGGTGTTCAGGAGGCGAGAGAGAGGCGGGGAAAACTGTCCCAGCTCCAGGAAAGTATGCAGAACCTGCTCCTGCTGCAGACGTTGGGGGTCGATGTCACGGAGGACCTCAAGGAGGTGAAGGGCCAGCAAGCCTCGCTCTTTGCCTCGGAGGCCTCCAAGATAATCTTCCGGTCCAGGGTCCGCTCGGTAGAGCAGGACGAGACGTGCTCACGTTTCTTCTTCCAGAAGGTGCACAAAGAGAGCTCCGTGCTCAGCAGCCTGAAGGAAGAAGATGGCTCGGTAACGTCATCTCAGGCTGACGTCATGAGGATCAGTAAATCCTTCTATGCCAGCCTGTATGACGCGAAGCCAACCGACAGCACGGCCTCACAGTCGTTCCTGTCCTCTATCACGGAGGTCCTAGAGGACGGAACGCGAGAGAGGCTGGACCAGCCGCTATCTCTGGATGAGCTGACCAGGGCCCTCGAGTCCTTCGAAAAGAATAAAACTCCCGGAAGCGACGGCTTACCGGTCGAGATCTATTCCGCTCTTTGGGACTTGATTGGCCGGGACCTGCTGGAGGTGTATGTCAGTATGCTTCGGGCAGGTACCATGAGTGAATCCATGAGGAAAGGCATCATCACCCTCATCTATAAGCGGAAGGGGGAGAGGGATGAAATTAGAAATTGGAGACCGATCTCACTGCTAAACACAGACTACAAAATCTTGTCAAAGGTCATCGCAAACCGGGTCAGGTCTGCTCTGGGAACGGTGATCCACCCCGACCAAACCTGTGCTGTACCGGGCAGGAAGATCTCTGAGAGCCTCGCACTCCTCAGGGATACGATCGCCTACGTGCAGGACAGGGGGGTGGACACCTGCCTCATCAGCCTGGACCAGGAGAAAGCCTTTGACAGGATATCGCATACATATATGAGGGATGTCCTCTCCAAAATGGGCTTTGGGGAGGGAATCTGCAATTGGATCAGACTGCTCTACACCAACATTGTCAGTGCAGTCTCAATCAATGGGTGGGAATCAGATAGCTTCCCTGTAAGATCTGGAGTCAGGCAGGGCTGCCCACTCTCTCCTGCCTTGTTTGTATGTTGCATAGAGCCATTTGCCGAATCCATCAGGAAGGATGCGAGCCTGAGAGGGGTGACTATTCCTGGCAGCGGGGGCCTACAGGTTAAGGCCTCCCTGTACATGGATGACGTCGCCGTTTTCTGCTCGGATCCGCTGTCCGTGCACAGACTCCTGTGCATCTGCGACCAGTTCGAGCGGGCCTCGGGGGCCAAGGTAAACCGAGGGAAGAGCGAGGCCATGCTCTTCGGGAACTGGACCGACCAATCCTATATCCCCTTCACCGTCAGGACTGGCCACCTGAAGGTGCTGGGTATTTGGTTCGGGGGTGCTGGGGCGTGCGCCAAGACCTGGGAGGAGCGGATCAGGAAGATGAGACAGAAACTGGGCAGATGGGAGCAACGGTCGCTCTCCATCGCGGGGAAAAACCTGGTCATCAGGTGCGAGGTACTCTCAGTATTGTTGTATGTGGCACAGGCCTGGCCTATCCCCAGAACCTGTGCTGCCGCAGTCACCCGGGCCATCTTCCACTTCATGTGGAGATCAAAGATGGACCGGGTCCGAAGAGACACCATGTACAAAGACCGGTGCAATGGGGGAAAAAACACTCCCAATGCCACCCTCGCCCTGATGGCCACCTTTGTGTGTGGCTGCATCAAGCTGTGCGTGGATCCCCGGTACGCAAACACCAAGTGTCACTACGTACTGAGGTTCTACCTGTCCCCGGTGTTGCGAAGGATGGGCCTGGCCTCGCTGCCGCGGAACGCTCCGAGTAGTTGGACCGTTCCGTACCACCTGTCCTTCGTGGAGAAATTTCTGAAGAAAAACACCTTTGACCACAAGTCCATCAGGAAGTGGTCAGCACGTAGTGTCCTTGAGACCCTTCGGGAAAAGGAGAGGGCGGATCCTGTTGAGTGGTTCCCTGAGCAGACTGTCAAAGCAATTTGGCAGAATGCCTCATCGCCAGAACTTTCTAACAAGCACCAAGACATGGCTTGGCTGGTGGTGAGAAGGGCTCTACCCGTGAGATCGTTTATGCACGCCCGGACTCTCTGCCGCACCGCACGCTGCCCTCGAAGTGGCTGCGGGGGGGACGAGACTGTCACACACCTCCTTCTGGAATGTGCCTATGCAGAGGAAGTCTGGAGAGGAATGCAGTGGTATTTGTCGAGGTTCGTCCCGAGCAGCGCCGTGACACGGGACTCCGTGCTCTACGGCCTGTTCCCCGGGACGCACACCGAGACGAATATCAACTGCGCCTGGAGGATCATCAACTCGGTGAAGGACGCTCTCTGGGTGGTCCGAAACCTGTTGATCTTCCAGCTGAAGGAGTTGACCCCGACTGAGTGTTGCAGACTGGCACATTCCAAGGTCCAAGACTACGTGTTGAGGGACGCGCTGAAGCTTGGGGCAGCTGCCGCCAAGGCGCGGTGGGGAAAGACCACCGTTTAACATCTGCCTGTCTAAAGAAGATCAGGGGGCCCATGCAGTCATTTGGGCTCTGCTGACGCCTCAGCCCAATATAAGGGCATAGGAGTGAGAAATGCACAGACTTGCATATAAAAAGGAAAATTCTAAACTGTGTATGTTAATGTGAACATATGTATGGCATTACCCAATGTACAGTGTATCAAATTATTTATGAATATTTACGAATAAAGTATATTTTGAAATAAAAAAAAAAAAATTCTGTTCTTATCAGTTTAATCGCTGATATCTCCCGAAGGTGGGAGTGTTTGTATTAAATGGATTTTTGGAGCAGGGAGATGGCTTAAGGGCTTGCTCTGTCCTCTCCATGTATCAGCCTGGTATTGCAGTGTTTCCAGGAATGGTGCACCCAACGCTTACCCAAGTTCAAAAGCAGGTGAATGCAATGTGAATCTCTTGCCTTTGCTAGTTTGCCGTGTTGATGGCAGTCAGTGATTGTTGCATCTATTGTCTTTTCAGTTGCAGGAAACTATCGTCTTTTGTTACGGGTTTTCTGTCTTATGAACCTGCTCTGCAGTTACCTGATGAAGGTGCAGCACGCAGAAAGCCAGGACAGGGGTAACCCCAACGTGCTACAGGGAACATTCTGGAACCAGGGGCCTGCCAGGAAGGTAACTTGCCAATTTAAATGAATGGATTTGCCCTTGTCTGCCGTTTTGGGCTTCTGCGGTCGTTCTTGGAACGTATCCCACCGATGGTACGGCGGTGGCGGGGGGTGGGGTGACTGCTGTAATTTCAAAGAACCCCGTTGGGCTGAAACCTGGTGTTGTGGGATTTTTAACACAGTCAAATCAGGTTGTGGGATCCCATGACTCAGCCAATGTCAAATGGCTATCAGATCAGCCCCCACAGCCCCTTCCCAACCCCCCCGCCTCCCCCCCCACCCCCGAGGCAACAAATTTATCCTAATATTTTCTTGAACAAGAAAGAAATGTCTTTGGTCTGTTTCCTGAATAGAGTGAAACCCCCATCTCTGTTTGTTTCTTCGCAAACTACTGTACGGAAGCGACCTGCTTTAGTAGCTACGTCTGTACGTAAAGATTATTCACGCAGACAATCGCCCAAGGCTGGAACTGGCTTCAGCTCCCTGGTGCCACCAGGCAGCCGTACTAACCACTGATCCACTGTGCCACCCGTACGATTTGGAACGATTTGTCATCATTTGCGGTGCAAGTAGCGAAACAGTTGTCAGTTTGTCAACTGGGTCGGATTATAATGTTGTCAGCGATCTGCAGCAATGTGAACGGAGATGTCGAATCGAGCTGCTGGTGGTGATGAGGCGCGCTTGCAGCGTGACATGTTTACACGGGGAGATCAGCTCCCTCCCCATTCTCCAGAGAGTCGGATACAAGTAGAGAGGATATTGAGAGTGGACGATAAAGAAAGGGTGCACGGACGTAATTCGCTTTTCGCAACTTTTCGGATTGATGCGGAATGCCGAGGAGCAAATCCTGTACGTGAGGGAAACGATGATTGGCATTTATGGGCAAGCTACACCAACACAAGGGGAGGCAATGAATAGGATCTTTCCGTCAAGGCCAACATTTCTCGCCCATGCCGAGATCAGCCTGGTGGTGAGCTGCTCTCTCGAACCGCTGCAGTCCAAGTGCTGTCGGTAGCCCCGCGATGCTGTTTGGGCGGGGATTCCCGATTTTGACCCGGTAACACCGGAGGAACAAAGACATATTTGCAATTCAGGACAGCGAGTGTCTCGGAGGGGGGGGGAGAACTTGCGAATGGTGGTGTTCCCGTGGATCTGCTGCCGTCATCCTTCGAGGCTGCGTTGGCCATGGGTTTGCAAGGTGCTGCCTGAGGAATTCTGGTGAATCTTGTAGATGCCGGGGGAATGAATGACCCTGCCGCCGCCGCTGTCCCCGATCACCGGGAGAAACCTCTCTGCAGTCGACCTGACGTGCGGTGGCTCCGGCCCGTGCCATCTGATTGGTCGTCAGCGCGACCTACGCGGCTACGTAACAGATGGAGAGAAAAGCACGGGGAAAGCACAGCGACTGCTGCAGAGTGATCTTCCGGTCTGGTTGGATATCTTGGAAGGAAGGTAGACGGTAAGGGAATAAAGGAACTTTGAATATCATCAAACTGATGGAAAGGATAGTCGGCAAATATGACCTCCAACGTTGGAGTATTGATGTGCTATCGCTTCTCGGCCTTTTGGCTAAGATCAAGTGTCTGTTCTTATCAGGACAGGTGTCGAGTTGCGAGTCATCAGAGCTAGTGGAGAGACCATCGCTGGATCGTGATTGGACGTTGGAGGATCGTTTGGTTGTGCTGACCTGCTATTGGTGGATCTTCATGCTGGCTTCGGCCTAACGCCAATTCAGGGACCAGCCAATCTTGGAGCCATGGCCTCAGCAGCCATTCGCAGCCCTGGCCAGGGCATTCGCAACACAGTCAGGGTGACTGTGAAGAAGGTGGAGGAGCACACACCGGTCGATCGGACGGTGTTTGTGAAGAAGGTCTTGCTGGAGTGCTGTGGGTTTGCAGCAGCGGATGTGTACTGCCTGCAGGATTTCCCTGGGGCAGGCTACTTCGACGTGACCTTCAGGAGCGTGAAGCATTGTGAGCAGCTCCTGAAGGTCTTCAAGGAGAAGGAAGGGGAACCTCTGTTCTCCATCTTGTCGGCGGTCCCGTTGTGTGTGCTTCCTGCGCAGAGAAGTCGGGTTGTTACAATCCAAATGTACAACCCCTACGTCCCAGCGGCAGATGTTCTCACCTTCTTGAAGAGGTATGTCCAGGTTGAAGGAGAAAGCACTGATGTCGTTGATCCTTTCGGGATCTGGACAAGTAAAAGACAGGTCAAGGTAACCCTGAGGGTCGATGGCAGCGGGAACATCCTCCACCCACCCTCCAGCTTCGCAATTGGAGGGAGCAGAGGCTACCTGACGTACGCAGGGCAGCCGAAGGTGTGCCGAACCTGCGGGAGGTCAGGCCACATGGCGGCCGACTGCAAGGTGACCGTATGCCGAAATTGCAAGCAGGAAGGCCACCTGACCAAGGATTGTAAGGAGGCCAAGAACTGTAACCTGTGCGGAGAGGCGGGCCACATGTACAAGGCCTGCCCAAGACGAGGAGCCGCTACCTACGCACAGATGGCCGGAGGTAGCAACACGAATACGAGCCGCGGACCAACAAAGGCGAGGAAGGCAAATGAAAATAGCGTGGAAACGGTGCCTGGAGGCACCCAGAAGGAAGAGCAGGCAGTAGCGGAGCAGACGGCAGACAGCGGGGAGGTGCAGCAGCCGATCCAAGCTCCGTCAATGCAGTCAGAGGAAATGGAAGAGGAGGAATCAAAGGATGCAGAGGACTGGATCACAGTAAAAAACAGGAAGAGGAAACCTCTTGGGGGCCCCAAAGCCACCCAGCGAAGGGGAAAGCGACACCTACAAGGCGAAGACGCATGCAGCTCTTCCGATGGTGAGGATGGGCGCAAGAAGGGTCGTCATCAGAGGAAGAGGCAGAGCGTTGTGAGGAGAAAGGAGGGCAGCACCGCCCAGGAAGGAAAGGACGATCCCTCTGAGGGGACGGGTAATGGCCTCCCCCTACCCGGTGAGAACCAGGAGGTACTCACCGGCCCACAGCTCCAGGTATCTGGGAGCAGCGGTCCTATGACAGCCCTGCTGTCAGACGGAGAACTGGTCAGTGCGGACCACGGGCCCGACACGAAGACAACAGAGTGGGGTAATGGCTCCAGCGCGGAGCTGGACAGTTACCTCAGCCCTGCGAAGGTCCAACAGTTTGCCGCCACCACAGGGATGCACGCAGCTACCCCAGAAGGGCAGGACCAGCAGCAAACGGACACCGGTAAACCTGTAAACTGTTAAAATGGGGTTGAAAATTGCTAGCATCAACGTGCGTAGCATCAAATCGGCTACGCGATGCGTTTCAACACTGGCCTCCCTGGCCAGCGTCAAAGCCGACGTCCTGTTTCTGCAGGAGTGCGGGATACCCCACCTCAGCAGTTACAGGAGGTGGTCGAGCTTGTGGGCCCATGGGCCGTCAGTGTGGTCGGGGGGCAACGATAACCGCTCCTCAGGCCTAGGGATCCTTTTGCGGGGAGGTAACTTCACTATCTCCGAGGTTAAGGAGGTGGTGGGCGGGCGCCTCCTCGTCGTGGATGTTAAATACAGAAACGCTCCCGTAAGACTAATCAACGTGTACGCCCCAGCGGATAAGAGTGAACGGTTGGCCGTCCTGCAACAGCTTCCACTGCTGCTGGCTACGTCCAGGCCGGTCATCCTGGCCGGAGACTTCAACTGCATCATTGATGCAGATGGACGATCCGGCGGGGGGGACAGTAAACTGGACGCTACGTCCAGAGCCCTGATGGAAACGGTCAAAGATGCCAAGCTGCACGACGTCTTCAGCACCCCTGCAGATGGAGCGCAGCGTAGATACACATGGTCACGGGCAGACGGGTCTATCCGCTCAAGGATAGATTACCTGTTTGTGTCCCGAACGTTCTCGGTCAGAACCACCGACGTCAAGCCGGTGTTCTTCTCTGACCACTGCCTCCTACTGGCCGACTGTCACCTACAGGACGAGCAGCGGACGGGCAAGGGAACGTGGAAACTGAACACTAAGCTGTTGACCCCGGGAAACATCAAGGAGCTCAAGAGGGATTACGCAGGTTGGAGAACCGCGAAGTGTCTCTTTGAGTCTCCAGCAGACTGGTGGGAAACAGTAAAAGGGAACATCAAGAGATTCTTCATCCTCAAAGGTGTTCAGGAGGCGAGAGAGAGGCGGGGAAAACTGTCCCAGCTCCAGGAAAGTATGCAGAACCTGCTCCTGCTGCAGACGTTGGGGGTCGATGTCACGGAGGACCTCAAGGAGGTGAAGGGCCAGCAAGCCTCGCTCTTTGCCTCGGAGGCCTCCAAGATAATCTTCCGGTCCAGGGTCCGCTCGGTAGAGCAGGACGAGACGTGCTCACGTTTCTTCTTCCAGAAGGTGCACAAAGAGAGCTCCGTGCTCAGCAGCCTGAAGGAAGAAGATGGCTCGGTAACGTCATCTCAGGCTGACGTCATGAGGATCAGTAAATCCTTCTATGCCAGCCTGTATGACGCGAAGCCAACCGACAGCACGGCCTCACAGTCGTTCCTGTCCTCTATCACGGAGGTCCTAGAGGACGGAACGCGAGAGAGGCTGGACCAGCCGCTATCTCTGGATGAGCTGACCAGGGCCCTCGAGTCCTTCGAAAAGAATAAAACTCCCGGAAGCGACGGCTTACCGGTCGAGATCTATTCCGCTCTTTGGGACTTGATTGGCCGGGACCTGCTGGAGGTGTATGTCAGTATGCTTCGGGCAGGTACCATGAGTGAATCCATGAGGAAAGGCATCATCACCCTCATCTATAAGCGGAAGGGGGAGAGGGATGAAATTAGAAATTGGAGACCGATCTCACTGCTAAACACAGACTACAAAATCTTGTCAAAGGTCATCGCAAACCGGGTCAGGTCTGCTCTGGGAACGGTGATCCACCCCGACCAAACCTGTGCTGTACCGGGCAGGAAGATCTCTGAGAGCCTCGCACTCCTCAGGGATACGATCGCCTACGTGCAGGACAGGGGGGTGGACACCTGCCTCATCAGCCTGGACCAGGAGAAAGCCTTTGACAGGATATCGCATACATATATGAGGGATGTCCTCTCCAAAATGGGCTTTGGGGAGGGAATCTGCAATTGGATCAGACTGCTCTACACCAACATTGTCAGTGCAGTCTCAATCAATGGGTGGGAATCAGATAGCTTCCCTGTAAGATCTGGAGTCAGGCAGGGCTGCCCACTCTCTCCTGCCTTGTTTGTATGTTGCATAGAGCCATTTGCCGAATCCATCAGGAAGGATGCGAGCCTGAGAGGGGTGACTATTCCTGGCAGCGGGGGCCTACAGGTTAAGGCCTCCCTGTACATGGATGACGTCGCCGTTTTCTGCTCGGATCCGCTGTCCGTGCACAGACTCCTGTGCATCTGCGACCAGTTCGAGCGGGCCTCGGGGGCCAAGGTAAACCGAGGGAAGAGCGAGGCCATGCTCTTCGGGAACTGGACCGACCAATCCTATATCCCCTTCACCGTCAGGACTGGCCACCTGAAGGTGCTGGGTATTTGGTTCGGGGGTGCTGGGGCGTGCGCCAAGACCTGGGAGGAGCGGATCAGGAAGATGAGACAGAAACTGGGCAGATGGGAGCAACGGTCGCTCTCCATCGCGGGGAAAAACCTGGTCATCAGGTGCGAGGTACTCTCAGTATTGTTGTATGTGGCACAGGCCTGGCCTATCCCCAGAACCTGTGCTGCCGCAGTCACCCGGGCCATCTTCCACTTCATGTGGAGATCAAAGATGGACCGGGTCCGAAGAGACACCATGTACAAAGACCGGTGCAATGGGGGAAAAAACACTCCCAATGCCACCCTCGCCCTGATGGCCACCTTTGTGTGTGGCTGCATCAAGCTGTGCGTGGATCCCCGGTACGCAAACACCAAGTGTCACTACGTACTGAGGTTCTACCTGTCCCCGGTGTTGCGAAGGATGGGCCTGGCCTCGCTGCCGCGGAACGCTCCGAGTAGTTGGACCGTTCCGTACCACCTGTCCTTCGTGGAGAAATTTCTGAAGAAAAACACCTTTGACCACAAGTCCATCAGGAAGTGGTCAGCACGTAGTGTCCTTGAGACCCTTCGGGAAAAGGAGAGGGCGGATCCTGTTGAGTGGTTCCCTGAGCAGACTGTCAAAGCAATTTGGCAGAATGCCTCATCGCCAGAACTTTCTAACAAGCACCAAGACATGGCTTGGCTGGTGGTGAGAAGGGCTCTACCCGTGAGATCGTTTATGCACGCCCGGACTCTCTGCCGCACCGCACGCTGCCCTCGAAGTGGCTGCGGGGGGGACGAGACTGTCACACACCTCCTTCTGGAATGTGCCTATGCAGAGGAAGTCTGGAGAGGAATGCAGTGGTATTTGTCGAGGTTCGTCCCGAGCAGCGCCGTGACACGGGACTCCGTGCTCTACGGCCTGTTCCCCGGGACGCACACCGAGACGAATATCAACTGCGCCTGGAGGATCATCAACTCGGTGAAGGACGCTCTCTGGGTGGTCCGAAACCTGTTGATCTTCCAGCTGAAGGAGTTGACCCCGACTGAGTGTTGCAGACTGGCACATTCCAAGGTCCAAGACTACGTGTTGAGGGACGCGCTGAAGCTTGGGGCAGCTGCCGCCAAGGCGCGGTGGGGAAAGACCACCGTTTAACATCTGCCTGTCTAAAGAAGATCAGGGGGCCCATGCAGTCATTTGGGCTCTGCTGACGCCTCAGCCCAATATAAGGGCATAGGAGTGAGAAATGCACAGACTTGCATATAAAAAGGAAAATTCTAAACTGTGTATGTTAATGTGAACATATGTATGGCATTACCCAATGTACAGTGTATCAAATTATTTATGAATATTTACGAATAAAGTATATTTTGAAATAAAAAAAAAAAAATTCTGTTCTTATCAGTTTAATCGCTGATATCTCCCGAAGGTGGGAGTGTTTGTATTAAATGGATTTTTGGAGCAGGGAGATGGCTTAAGGGCTTGCTCTGTCCTCTCCATGTATCAGCCTGGTATTGCAGTGTTTCCAGGAATGGTGCACCCAACGCTTACCCAAGTTCAAAAGCAGGTGAATGCAATGTGAATCTCTTGCCTTTGCTAGTTTGCCGTGTTGATGGCAGTCAGTGATTGTTGCATCTATTGTCTTTTCAGTTGCAGGAAACTATCGTCTTTTGTTACGGGTTTTCTGTCTTATGAACCTGCTCTGCAGTTACCTGATGAAGGTGCAGCACGCAGAAAGCCAGGACAGGGGTAACCCCAACGTGCTACAGGGAACATTCTGGAACCAGGGGCCTGCCAGGAAGGTAACTTGCCAATTTAAATGAATGGATTTGCCCTTGTCTGCCGTTTTGGGCTTCTGCGGTCGTTCTTGGAACGTATCCCACCGATGGTACGGCGGTGGCGGGGGGTGGGGTGACTGCTGTAATTTCAAAGAACCCCGTTGGGCTGAAACCTGGTGTTGTGGGATTTTTAACACAGTCAAATCAGGTTGTGGGATCCCATGACTCAGCCAATGTCAAATGGCTATCAGATCAGCCCCCACAGCCCCTTCCCAACCCCCCCGCCCTCCCCCCCCACCCCCGAGGCAACAAATTTATCCTAATATTTTCTTGAACAAGAAAGAAATGTCTTTGGTCTGTTTCCTGAATAGAGTGAAACCCCCATCTCTGTTTGTTTCTTCGCAAACTACTGTACGGAAGCGACCTGCTTTAGTAGCTACGTCTGTACGTAAAGATTATTCACGCAGACGATCGCCCAAGGCTGGAACTGGCTTCAGCTCCCTGGTGCCACCAGGCAGCCGTACTAACCACTGATCCACTGTGCCACCCGTACGATTTGGAACGATTTGTCATCATTTGCGGTGCAAGTAGCGAAACAGTTGTCAGTTTGTCAACTGGGTCGGATTATAATGTTGTCAGCGATCTGCAGCAATGTGAACGGAGATGTCGAATCAAGCTGCTGGTGGTGATGAGGCGCGCTTGCAGCGTGACATGTTTACACGGGGAGATCAGCTCCCTCCCCATTCTCCAGAGAGTCGGATACAAGTAGAGAGGATATTGAGAGTGGACGATAAAGAAAGGGTGCACGGACGTAATTCGCTTTTCGCAACTTTTCGGATTGATGCGGAATGCCGAGGAGCAAATCCTGTACGTGAGGGAAACGATGATTGGCATTTATGGGCAAGCTACACCAACACAAGGGGAGGCAATGAATAGGATCTTTCCGTCAAGGCCAACATTTCTCGCCCATGCCGAGATCAGCCTGGTGGTGAGCTGCTCTCTCGAACCGCTGCAGTCCAAGTGCTGTCGGTAGCCCCGCGATGCTGTTTGGGCGGGGATTCCCGATTTTGACCCGGTAACACCGGAGGAACAAAGACATATTTGCAATTCAGGACAGCGAGTGTCTCGGAGGGGGGGGAGAACTTGCGAATGGTGGTGTTCCCGTGGATCTGCTGCCGTCATCCTTCGAGGCTGCGTTGGCCATGGGTTTGCAAGGTGCTGCCTGAGGAATTCTGGTGAATCTTGTAGATGCCGGGGGAATGAATGACCCTGCCGCCGCCGCTGTCCCCGATCACCGGGAGAAACCTCTCTGCAGTCGACCTGACGTGCGGTGGCTCCGGCCCGTGCCATCTGATTGGTCGTCAGCGCGACCTACGCGGCTACGTAACAGATGGAGAGAAAAGCACGGGGAAAGCACAGCGACTGCTGCAGAGTGATCTTCCGGTCTGGTTGGATATCTTGGAAGGAAGGTAGACGGTAAGGGAATAAAGGAACTTTGAATATCATCAAACTGATGGAAAGGATAGTCGGCAAATATGACCTCCACCGTTGGAGTATTGATGTGCTATCGCTTCTCGGCCTTTTGGCTAAGATCAAGTGTCTGTTCTTATCAGGACAGGTGTCGAGTTGCGAGTCATCAGAGCTAGTGGAGAGACCATCGCTGGATCGTGATTGGACGTTGGAGGATCGTTTGGTTGTGCTGACCTGCTATTGGTGGATCTTCATGCTGGCTTCGGCCTAACGCCAATTCAGGGACCAGCCAATCTTGGAGCCATGGCCTCAGCAGCCATTCGCAGCCCTGGCCAGGGCATTCGCAACACAGTCAGGGTGACTGTGAAGAAGGTGGAGGAGCACACACCGGTCGATCGGACGGTGTTTGTGAAGAAGGTCTTGCTGGAGTGCTGTGGGTTTGCAGCAGCGGACGTGTACTGCCTGCAGGATTTCCCTGGGGCAGGCTACTTCGACGTGACCTTCAGGAGCGTGAAGCATTGTGAGCAGCTCCTGAAGGTCTTCAAGGAGAAGGAAGGGGAACCTCTGTTCTCCATCTTGTCGGCGGTCCCGTTGTGTGTGCTTCCTGCGCAGAGAAGTCGGGTTGTTACAATCCAAATGTACAACCCCTACGTCCCAGCGGCAGATGTTCTCACCTTCTTGAAGAGGTATGTCCAGGTTGAAGGAGAAAGCACTGATGTCGTTGATCCTTTCGGGATCTGGACAAGTAAAAGACAGGTCAAGGTAACCCTGAGGGTCGATGGCAGCGGGAACATCCTCCACCCACCCTCCAGCTTCGCAATTGGAGGGAGCAGAGGCTACCTGACGTACGCAGGGCAGCCGAAGGTGTGCCGAACCTGCGGGAGGTCAGGCCACATGGCGGCCGACTGCAAGGTGACCGTATGCCGAAATTGCAAGCAGGAAGGCCACCTGACCAAGGATTGTAAGGAGGCCAAGAACTGTAACCTGTGCGGAGAGGCGGGCCACATGTACAAGGCCTGCCCAAGACGAGGAGCCGCTACCTACGCACAGATGGCCGGAGGTAGCAACACGAATACGAGCCGCGGACCAACAAAGGCGAGGAAGGCAAATGAAAATAGCGTGGAAACGGTGCCTGGAGGCACCCAGAAGGAAGAGCAGGCAGTAGCGGAGCAGACGGCAGACAGCGGGGAGGTGCAGCAGCCGATCCAAGCTCCGTCAATGCAGTCAGAGGAAATGGAAGAGGAGGAATCAAAGGATGCAGAGGACTGGATCACAGTAAAAAACAGGAAGAGGAAACCTCTTGGGGGCCCCAAAGCCACCCAGCGAAGGGGAAAGCGACACCTACAAGGCGAAGACGCATGCAGCTCTTCCGATGGTGAGGATGGGCGCAAGAAGGGTCGTCATCAGAGGAAGAGGCAGAGCGTTGTGAGGAGAAAGGAGGGCAGCACCGCCCAGGAAGGAAAGGACGATCCCTCTGAGGGGACGGGTAATGGCCTCCCCCTACCCGGTGAGAACCAGGAGGTACTCACCGGCCCACAGCTCCAGGTATCTGGGAGCAGCGGTCCTATGACAGCCCTGCTGTCAGACGGAGAACTGGTCAGTGCGGACCACGGGCCCGACACGAAGACAACAGAGTGGGGTAATGGCTCCAGCGCGGAGCTGGACAGTTACCTCAGCCCTGCGAAGGTCCAACAGTTTGCCGCCACCACAGGGATGCACGCAGCTACCCCAGAAGGGCAGGACCAGCAGCAAACGGACACCGGTAAACCTGTAAACTGTTAAAATGGGGTTGAAAATTGCTAGCATCAACGTGCGTAGCATCAAATCGGCTACGCGATGCGTTTCAACACTGGCCTCCCTGGCCAGCGTCAAAGCCGACGTCCTGTTTCTGCAGGAGTGCGGGATACCCCACCTCAGCAGTTACAGGAGGTGGTCGAGCTTGTGGGCCCATGGGCCGTCAGTGTGGTCGGGGGGCAACGATAACCGCTCCTCAGGCCTAGGGATCCTTTTGCGGGGAGGTAACTTCACTATCTCCGAGGTTAAGGAGGTGGTGGGCGGGCGCCTCCTCGTCGTGGATGTTAAATACAGAAACGCTCCCGTAAGACTAATCAACGTGTACGCCCCAGCGGATAAGAGTGAACGGTTGGCCGTCCTGCAACAGCTTCCACTGCTGCTGGCTACGTCCAGGCCGGTCATTCTGGCCGGAGACTTCAACTGCATCATTGATGCAGATGGACGATCCGGCGGGGGGGACAGTAAACTGGACGCTACGTCCAGAGCCCTGATGGAAACGGTCAAAGATGCCAAGCTGCACGACGTCTTCAGCACCCCTGCAGATGGAGCGCAGCGTAGATACACATGGTCACGGGCAGACGGGTCTATCCGCTCAAGGATAGATTACCTGTTTGTGTCCCGAACGTTCTCGGTCAGAACCACCGACGTCAAGCCGGTGTTCTTCTCTGACCACTGCCTCCTACTGGCCGACTGTCACCTACAGGACGAGCAGCGGACGGGCAAGGGAACGTGGAAACTGAACACTAAGCTGTTGACCCCGGGAAACATCAAGGAGCTCAAGAGGGATTACGCAGGTTGGAGAACCGCGAAGTGTCTCTTTGAGTCTCCAGCAGACTGGTGGGAAACAGTAAAAGGGAACATCAAGAGATTCTTCATCCTCAAAGGTGTTCAGGAGGCGAGAGAGAGGCGGGGAAAACTGTCCCAGCTCCAGGAAAGTATGCAGAACCTGCTCCTGCTGCAGACGTTGGGGGTCGATGTCACGGAGGACCTCAAGGAGGTGAAGGGCCAGCAAGCCTCGCTCTTTGCCTCGGAGGCCTCCAAGATAATCTTCCGGTCCAGGGTCCGCTCGGTAGAGCAGGACGAGACGTGCTCACGTTTCTTCTTCCAGAAGGTGCACAAAGAGAGCTCCGTGCTCAGCAGCCTGAAGGAAGAAGATGGCTCGGTAACGTCATCTCAGGCTGACGTCATGAGGATCAGTAAATCCTTCTATGCCAGCCTGTATGACGCGAAGCCAACCGACAGCACGGCCTCACAGTCGTTCCTGTCCTCTATCACGGAGGTCCTAGAGGACGGAACGCGAGAGAGGCTGGACCAGCCGCTATCTCTGGATGAGCTGACCAGGGCCCTCGAGTCCTTCGAAAAGAATAAAACTCCCGGAAGCGACGGCTTACCGGTCGAGATCTATTCCGCTCTTTGGGACTTGATTGGCCGGGACCTGCTGGAGGTGTATGTCAGTATGCTTCGGGCAGGTACCATGAGTGAATCCATGAGGAAAGGCATCATCACCCTCATCTATAAGCGGAAGGGGGAGAGGGATGAAATTAGAAATTGGAGACCGATCTCACTGCTAAACACAGACTACAAAATCTTGTCAAAGGTCATCGCAAACCGGGTCAGGTCTGCTCTGGGAACGGTGATCCACCCCGACCAAACCTGTGCTGTACCGGGCAGGAAGATCTCTGAGAGCCTCGCACTCCTCAGGGATACGATCGCCTACGTGCAGGACAGGGGGGTGGACACCTGCCTCATCAGCCTGGACCAGGAGAAAGCCTTTGACAGGATATCGCATACATATATGAGGGATGTCCTCTCCAAAATGGGCTTTGGGGAGGGAATCTGCAATTGGATCAGACTGCTCTACACCAACATTGTCAGTGCAGTCTCAATCAATGGGTGGGAATCAGATAGCTTCCCTGTAAGATCTGGAGTCAGGCAGGGCTGCCCACTCTCTCCTGCCTTGTTTGTATGTTGCATAGAGCCATTTGCCGAATCCATCAGGAAGGATGCGAGCCTGAGAGGGGTGACTATTCCTGGCAGCGGGGGCCTACAGGTTAAGGCCTCCCTGTACATGGATGACGTCGCCGTTTTCTGCTCGGATCCGCTGTCCGTGCACAGACTCCTGTGCATCTGCGACCAGTTCGAGCGGGCCTCGGGGGCCAAGGTAAACCGAGGGAAGAGCGAGGCCATGCTCTTCGGGAACTGGACCGACCAATCCTATATCCCCTTCACCGTCAGGACTGGCCACCTGAAGGTGCTGGGTATTTGGTTCGGGGGTGCTGGGGCGTGCGCCAAGACCTGGGAGGAGCGGATCAGGAAGATGAGACAGAAACTAGGCAGATGGGAGCAACGGTCGCTCTCCATCGCGGGGAAAAACCTGGTCATCAGGTGCGAGGTACTCTCAGTATTGTTGTATGTGGCACAGGCCTGGCCTATCCCCAGAACCTGTGCTGCCGCAGTCACCCGGGCCATCTTCCACTTCATGTGGAGATCAAAGATGGACCGGGTCCGAAGAGACACCATGTACAAAGACCGGTGCAATGGGGGAAAAAACACTCCCAATGCCACCCTCGCCCTGATGGCCACCTTTGTGTGTGGCTGCATCAAGCTGTGCGTGGATCCCCGGTACGCAAACACCAAGTGTCACTACGTACTGAGGTTCTACCTGTCCCCGGTGTTGCGAAGGATGGGCCTGGCCTCGCTGCCGCGGAACGCTCCGAGTAGTTGGACCGTTCCGTACCACCTGTCCTTCGTGGAGAAATTTCTGAAGAAAAACACCTTTGACCACAAGTCCATCAGGAAGTGGTCAGCACGTAGTGTCCTTGAGACCCTTCGGGAAAAGGAGAGGGCGGATCCTGTTGAGTGGTTCCCTGAGCAGACTGTCAAAGCAATTTGGCAGAATGCCTCATCGCCAGAACTTTCTAACAAGCACCAAGACATGGCTTGGCTGGTGGTGAGAAGGGCTCTACCCGTGAGATCGTTTATGCACGCCCGGACTCTCTGCCGCACCGCACGCTGCCCTCGAAGTGGCTGCGGGGGGGACGAGACTGTCACACACCTCCTTCTGGAATGTGCCTATGCAGAGGAAGTCTGGAGAGGAATGCAGTGGTATTTGTCGAGGTTCGTCCCGAGCAGCGCCGTGACACGGGACTCCGTGCTCTACGGCCTGTTCCCCGGGACGCACACCGAGACGAATATCAACTGCGCCTGGAGGATCATCAACTCGGTGAAGGACGCTCTCTGGGTGGTCCGAAACCTGTTGATCTTCCAGCTGAAGGAGTTGACCCCGACTGAGTGTTGCAGACTGGCACATTCCAAGGTCCAAGACTACGTGTTGAGGGACGCGCTGAAGCTTGGGGCAGCTGCCGCCAAGGCGCGGTGGGGAAAGACCACCGTTTAACATCTGCCTGTCTAAAGAAGATCAGGGGGCCCATGCAGTCATTTGGGCTCTGCTGACGCCTCAGCCCAATATAAGGGCATAGGAGTGAGAAATGCACAGACTTGCATATAAAAAGGAAAATTCTAAACTGTGTATGTTAATGTGAACATATGTATGGCATTACCCAATGTACAGTGTATCAAATTATTTATGAATATTTACGAATAAAGTATATTTTGAAATAAAAAAAAAAAATTCTGTTCTTATCAGTTTAATCGCTGATATCTCCCGAAGGTGGGAGTGTTTGTATTAAATGGATTTTTGGAGCAGGGAGATGGCTTAAGGGCTTGCTCTGTCCTCTCCATGTATCAGCCTGGTATTGCAGTGTTTCCAGGAATGGTGCACCCAACGCTTACCCAAGTTCAAAAGCAGGTGAATGCAATGTGAATCTCTTGCCTTTGCTAGTTTGCCGTGTTGATGGCAGTCAGTGATTGTTGCATCTATTGTCTTTTCAGTTGCAGGAAACTATCGTCTTTTGTTACGGGTTTTCTGTCTTATGAACCTGCTCTGCAGTTACCTGATGAAGGTGCAGCACGCAGAAAGCCAGGACAGGGGTAACCCCAACGTGCTACAGGGAACATTCTGGAACCAGGGGCCTGCCAGGAAGGTAACTTGCCAATTTAAATGAATGGATTTGCCCTTGTCTGCCGTTTTGGGCTTCTGCGGTCGTTCTTGGAACGTATCCCACCGATGGTACGGCGGTGGCGGGGGGTGGGGTGACTGCTGTAATTTCAAAGAACCCCGTTGGGCTGAAACCTGGTGTTGTGGGATTTTTAACACAGTCAAATCAGGTTGTGGGATCCCATGACTCAGCCAATGTCAAATGGCTATCAGATCAGCCCCCACAGCCCCTTCCCAACCCCCCCGCCTCCCCCCCCACCCCCGAGGCAACAAATTTATCCTAATATTTTCTTGAACAAGAAAGAAATGTCTTTGGTCTGTTTCCTGAATAGAGTGAAACCCCCAACTCTGTTTGTTTCTTCGCAAACTACTGTACGGAAGCGACCTGCTTTAGTAGCTACGTCTGTACGTAAAGATTATTCACGCAGACGATCGCCCAAGGCTGGAACTGGCTTCAGCTCCCTGGTGCCACCAGGCAGCCGTACTAACCACTGATCCACTGTGCCACCCGTACGATTTGGAACGATTTGTCATCATTTGCGGTGCAAGTAGCGAAACAGTTGTCAGTTTGTCAACTGGGTCGGATTATAATGTTGTCAGCGATCTGCAGCAATGTGAACGGAGATGTCGAATCGAGCTGCTGGTGGTGATGAGGCGCGCTTGCAGCGTGACATGTTTACACGGGGAGATCAGCTCCCTCCCCATTCTCCAGAGAGTCGGATACAAGTAGAGAGGATATTGAGAGTGGACGATAAAGAAAGGGTGCACGGACGTAATTCGCTTTTCGCAACTTTTCGGATTGATGCGGAATGCCGAGGAGCAAATCCTGTACGTGAGGGAAACGATGATTGGCATTTATGGGCAAGCTACACCAACACAAGGGGAGGCAATGAATAGGATCTTTCCGTCAAGGCCAACATTTCTCACCCATGCCGAGATCAGCCTGGTGGTGAGCTGCTCTCTCGAACCGCTGCAGTCCAAGTGCTGTCGGTAGCCCCGCGATGCTGTTTGGGCGGGGATTCCCGATTTTGACCCGGTAACACCGGAGGAACAAAGACATATTTGCAATTCAGGACAGCGAGTGTCTCGGAGGGGGGGGAGAACTTGCGAATGGTGGTGTTCCCGTGGATCTGCTGCCGTCATCCTTCGAGGCTGCGTTGGCCATGGGTTTGCAAGGTGCTGCCTGAGGAATTCTGGTGAATCTTGTAGATGCCGGGGGAATGAATGACCCTGCCGGGGGAATGAATGACCCTGCCGCCGCCGCTGTCCCCGATCACCGGGAGAAACCTCTCTGCAGTCGACCTGACGTGCGGTGGCTCCGGCCCGTGCCATCTGATTGGTCGTCAGCGCGACCTACGCGGCTACGTAACAGATGGAGAGAAAAGCACGGGGAAAGCACAGCGACTGCTGCAGAGTGATCTTCCGGTCTGGTTGGATATCTTGGAAGGAAGGTAGACGGTAAGGGAATAAAGGAACTTTGAATATCATCAAACTGATGGAAAGGATAGTCGGCAAATATGACCTCCACCGTTGGAGTATTGATGTGCTATCGCTTCTCGGCCTTTTGGCTAAGATCAAGTGTCTGTTCTTATCAGGACAGGTGTCGAGTTGCGAGTCATCAGAGCTAGTGGAGAGACCATCGCTGGATCGTGATTGGACGTTGGAGGATCGTTTGGTTGTGCTGACCTGCTATTGGTGGATCTTCATGCTGGCTTCGGCCTAACGCCAATTCAGGGACCAGCCAATCTTGGAGCCATGGCCTCAGCAGCCATTCGCAGCCCTGGCCAGGGCATTCGCAACACAGTCAGGGTGACTGTGAAGAAGGTGGAGGAGCACACACCGGTCGATCGGACGGTGTTTGTGAAGAAGGTCTTGCTGGAGTGCTGTGGGTTTGCAGCAGCGGATGTGTACTGCCTGCAGGATTTCCCTGGGGCAGGCTACTTCGACGTGACCTTCAGGAGCGTGAAGCATTGTGAGCAGCTCCTGAAGGTCTTCAAGGAGAAGGAAGGGGAACCTCTGTTCTCCATCTTGTCGGCGGTCCCGTTGTGTGTGCTTCCTGCGCAGAGAAGTCGGGTTGTTACAATCCAAATGTACAACCCCTACGTCCCAGCGGCAGATGTTCTCACCTTCTTGAAGAGGTATGTCCAGGTTGAAGGAGAAAGCACTGATGTCGTTGATCCTTTCGGGATCTGGACAAGTAAAAGACAGGTCAAGGTAACCCTGAGGGTCGATGGCAGCGGGAACATCCTCCACCCACCCTCCAGCTTCGCAATTGGAGGGAGCAGAGGCTACCTGACGTACGCAGGGCAGCCGAAGGTGTGCCGAACCTGCGGGAGGTCAGGCCACATGGCGGCCGACTGCAAGGTGACCGTATGCCGAAATTGCAAGCAGGAAGGCCACCTGACCAAGGATTGTAAGGAGGCCAAGAACTGTAACCTGTGCGGAGAGGCGGGCCACATGTACAAGGCCTGCCCAAGACGAGGAGCCGCTACCTACGCACAGATGGCCGGAGGTAGCAACACGAATACGAGCCGCGGACCAACAAAGGCGAGGAAGGCAAATGAAAATAGCGTGGAAACGGTGCCTGGAGGCACCCAGAAGGAAGAGCAGGCAGTAGCGGAGCAGACGGCAGACAGCGGGGAGGTGCAGCAGCCGATCCAAGCTCCGTCAATGCAGTCAGAGGAAATGGAAGAGGAGGAATCAAAGGATGCAGAGGACTGGATCACAGTAAAAAACAGGAAGAGGAAACCTCTTGGGGGCCCCAAAGCCACCCAGCGAAGGGGAAAGCGACACCTACAAGGCGAAGACGCATGCAGCTCTTCCGATGGTGAGGATGGGCGCAAGAAGGGTCGTCATCAGAGGAAGAGGCAGAGCGTTGTGAGGAGAAAGGAGGGCAGCACCGCCCAGGAAGGAAAGGACGATCCCTCTGAGGGGACGGGTAATGGCCTCCCCCTACCCGGTGAGAACCAGGAGGTACTCACCGGCCCACAGCTCCAGGTATCTGGGAGCAGCGGTCCTATGACAGCCCTGCTGTCAGACGGAGAACTGGTCAGTGCGGACCACGGGCCCGACACGAAGACAACAGAGTGGGGTAATGGCTCCAGCGCGGAGCTGGACAGTTACCTCAGCCCTGCGAAGGTCCAACAGTTTGCCGCCACCACAGGGATGCACGCAGCTACCCCAGAAGGGCAGGACCAGCAGCAAACGGACACCGGTAAACCTGTAAACTGTTAAAATGGGGTTGAAAATTGCTAGCATCAACGTGCGTAGCATCAAATCGGCTACGCGATGCGTTTCAACACTGGCCTCCCTGGCCAGCGTCAAAGCCGACGTCCTGTTTCTGCAGGAGTGCGGGATACCCCACCTCAGCAGTTACAGGAGGTGGTCGAGCTTGTGGGCCCATGGGCCGTCAGTGTGGTCGGGGGGCAACGATAACCGCTCCTCAGGCCTAGGGATCCTTTTGCGGGGAGGTAACTTCACTATCTCCGAGGTTAAGGAGGTGGTGGGCGGGCGCCTCCTCGTCGTGGATGTTAAATACAGAAACGCTCCCGTAAGACTAATCAACGTGTACGCCCCAGCGGATAAGAGTGAACGGTTGGCCGTCCTGCAACAGCTTCCACTGCTGCTGGCTACGTCCAGGCCGGTCATTCTGGCCGGAGACTTCAACTGCATCATTGATGCAGATGGACGATCCGGCGGGGGGGACAGTAAACTGGACGCTACGTCCAGAGCCCTGATGGAAACGGTCAAAGATGCCAAGCTGCACGACGTCTTCAGCACCCCTGCAGATGGAGCGCAGCGTAGATACACATGGTCACGGGCAGACGGGTCTATCCGCTCAAGGATAGATTACCTGTTTGTGTCCCGAACGTTCTCGGTCAGAACCACCGACGTCAAGCCGGTGTTCTTCTCTGACCACTGCCTCCTACTGGCCGACTGTCACCTACAGGACGAGCAGCGGACGGGCAAGGGAACGTGGAAACTGAACACTAAGCTGTTGACCCCGGGAAACATCAAGGAGCTCAAGAGGGATTACGCAGGTTGGAGAACCGCGAAGTGTCTCTTTGAGTCTCCAGCAGACTGGTGGGAAACAGTAAAAGGGAACATCAAGAGATTCTTCATCCTCAAAGGTGTTCAGGAGGCGAGAGAGAGGCGGGGAAAACTGTCCCAGCTCCAGGAAAGTATGCAGAACCTGCTCCTGCTGCAGACGTTGGGGGTCGATGTCACGGAGGACCTCAAGGAGGTGAAGGGCCAGCAAGCCTCGCTCTTTGCCTCGGAGGCCTCCAAGATAATCTTCCGGTCCAGGGTCCGCTCGGTAGAGCAGGACGAGACGTGCTCACGTTTCTTCTTCCAGAAGGTGCACAAAGAGAGCTCCGTGCTCAGCAGCCTGAAGGAAGAAGATGGCTCGGTAACGTCATCTCAGGCTGACGTCATGAGGATCAGTAAATCCTTCTATGCCAGCCTGTATGACGCGAAGCCAACCGACAGCACGGCCTCACAGTCGTTCCTGTCCTCTATCACGGAGGTCCTAGAGGACGGAACGCGAGAGAGGCTGGACCAGCCGCTATCTCTGGATGAGCTGACCAGGGCCCTCGAGTCCTTCGAAAAGAATAAAACTCCCGGAAGCGACGGCTTACCGGTCGAGATCTATTCCGCTCTTTGGGACTTGATTGGCCGGGACCTGCTGGAGGTGTATGTCAGTATGCTTCGGGCAGGTACCATGAGTGAATCCATGAGGAAAGGCATCATCACCCTCATCTATAAGCGGAAGGGGGAGAGGGATGAAATTAGAAATTGGAGACCGATCTCACTGCTAAACACAGACTACAAAATCTTGTCAAAGGTCATCGCAAACCGGGTCAGGTCTGCTCTGGGAACGGTGATCCACCCCGACCAAACCTGTGCTGTACCGGGCAGGAAGATCTCTGAGAGCCTCGCACTCCTCAGGGATACGATCGCCTACGTGCAGGACAGGGGGGTGGACACCTGCCTCATCAGCCTGGACCAGGAGAAAGCCTTTGACAGGATATCGCATACATATATGAGGGATGTCCTCTCCAAAATGGGCTTTGGGGAGGGAATCTGCAATTGGATCAGACTGCTCTACACCAACATTGTCAGTGCAGTCTCAATCAATGGGTGGGAATCAGATAGCTTCCCTGTAAGATCTGGAGTCAGGCAGGGCTGCCCACTCTCTCCTGCCTTGTTTGTATGTTGCATAGAGCCATTTGCCGAATCCATCAGGAAGGATGCGAGCCTGAGAGGGGTGACTATTCCTGGCAGCGGGGGCCTACAGGTTAAGGCCTCCCTGTACATGGATGACGTCGCCGTTTTCTGCTCGGATCCGCTGTCCGTGCACAGACTCCTGTGCATCTGCGACCAGTTCGAGCGGGCCTCGGGGGCCAAGGTAAACCGAGGGAAGAGCGAGGCCATGCTCTTCGGGAACTGGACCGACCAATCCTATATCCCCTTCACCGTCAGGACTGGCCACCTGAAGGTGCTGGGTATTTGGTTCGGGGGTGCTGGGGCGTGCGCCAAGACCTGGGAGGAGCGGATCAGGAAGATGAGACAGAAACTAGGCAGATGGGAGCAACGGTCGCTCTCCATCGCGGGGAAAAACCTGGTCATCAGGTGCGAGGTACTCTCAGTATTGTTGTATGTGGCACAGGCCTGGCCTATCCCCAGAACCTGTGCTGCCGCAGTCACCCGGGCCATCTTCCACTTCATGTGGAGATCAAAGATGGACCGGGTCCGAAGAGACACCATGTACAAAGACCGGTGCAATGGGGGAAAAAAAACACTCCCAATGCCACCCTCGCCCTGATGGCCACCTTTGTGTGTGGCTGCATCAAGCTGTGCGTGGATCCCCGGTACGCAAACACCAAGTGTCACTACGTACTGAGGTTCTACCTGTCCCCGGTGTTGCGAAGGATGGGCCTGGCCTCGCTGCCGCGGAACGCTCCGAGTAGTTGGACCGTTCCGTACCACCTGTCCTTCGTGGAGAAATTTCTGAAGAAAAACACCTTTGACCACAAGTCCATCAGGAAGTGGTCAGCACGTAGTGTCCTTGAGACCCTTCGGGAAAAGGAGAGGGCGGATCCTGTTGAGTGGTTCCCTGAGCAGACTGTCAAAGCAATTTGGCAGAATGCCTCATCGCCAGAACTTTCTAACAAGCACCAAGACATGGCTTGGCTGGTGGTGAGAAGGGCTCTACCCGTGAGATCGTTTATGCACGCCCGGACTCTCTGCCGCACCGCACGCTGCCCTCGAAGTGGCTGCGGGGGGGACGAGACTGTCACACACCTCCTTCTGGAATGTGCCTATGCAGAGGAAGTCTGGAGAGGAATGCAGTGGTATTTGTCGAGGTTCGTCCCGAGCAGCGCCGTGACACGGGACTCCGTGCTCTACGGCCTGTTCCCCGGGACGCACACCGAGACGAATATCAACTGCGCCTGGAGGATCATCAACTCGGTGAAGGACGCTCTCTGGGTGGTCCGAAACCTGTTGATCTTCCAGCTGAAGGAGTTGACCCCGACTGAGTGTTGCAGACTGGCACATTCCAAGGTCCAAGACTACGTGTTGAGGGACGCGCTGAAGCTTGGGGCAGCTGCCGCCAAGGCGCGGTGGGGAAAGACCACCGTTTAACATCTGCCTGTCTAAAGAAGATCAGGGGGCCCATGCAGTCATTTGGGCTCTGCTGACGCCTCAGCCCAATATAAGGGCATAGGAGTGAGAAATGCACAGACTTGCATATAAAAAGGAAAATTCTAAACTGTGTATGTTAATGTGAACATATGTATGGCATTACCCAATGTACAGTGTATCAAATTATTTATGAATATTTACGAATAAAGTATATTTTGAAATAAAAAAAAAAAAATTCTGTTCTTATCAGTTTAATCGCTGATATCTCCCGAAGGTGGGAGTGTTTGTATTAAATGGATTTTTGGAGCAGGGAGATGGCTTAAGGGCTTGCTCTGTCCTCTCCATGTATCAGCCTGGTATTGCAGTGTTTCCAGGAATGGTGCACCCAACGCTTACCCAAGTTCAAAAGCAGGTGAATGCAATGTGAATCTCTTGCCTTTGCTAGTTTGCCGTGTTGATGGCAGTCAGTGATTGTTGCATCTATTGTCTTTTCAGTTGCAGGAAACTATCGTCTTTTGTTACGGGTTTTCTGTCTTATGAACCTGCTCTGCAGTTACCTGATGAAGGTGCAGCACGCAGAAAGCCAGGACAGGGGTAACCCCAACGTGCTACAGGGAACATTCTGGAACCAGGGGCCTGCCAGGAAGGTAACTTGCCAATTTAAATGAATGGATTTGCCCTTGTCTGCCGTTTTGGGCTTCTGCGGTCGTTCTTGGAACGTATCCCACCGATGGTACGGCGGTGGCGGGGGGTGGGGTGACTGCTGTAATTTCAAAGAACCCCGTTGGGCTGAAACCTGGTGTTGTGGGATTTTTAACACAGTCAAATCAGGTTGTGGGATCCCATGACTCAGCCAATGTCAAATGGCTATCAGATCAGCCCCCACAGCCCCTTCCCAACCCCCCCCCCTCCCCCCCCACCCCCGAGGCAACAAATTTATCCTAATATTTTCTTGAACAAGAAAGAAATGTCTTTGGTCTGTTTCCTGAATAGAGTGAAACCCCCATCTCTGTTTGTTTCTTCGCAAACTACTGTACGGAAGCGACCTGCTTTAGTAGCTACGTCTGCACGTAAAGATTATTCACGCAGACGATCGCCCAAGGCTGGAACTGGCTTCAGCTCCCTGGTGCCACCAGGCAGCCGTACTAACCACTGATCCACTGTGCCACCCGTACGATTTGGAACGATTTGTCATCATTTGCGGTGCAAGTAGCGAAACAGTTGTCAGTTTGTCAACTGGGTCGGATTATAATGTTGTCAGCGATCTGCAGCAATGTGAACGGAGATGTCGAATCGAGCTGCTGGTGGTGATGAGGCGCGCTTGCAGCGTGACATGTTTACACGGGGAGATCAGCTCCCTCCCCATTCTCCAGAGAGTCGGATACAAGTAGAGAGGATATTGAGAGTGGACGATAAAGAAAGGGTGCACGGACGTAATTCGCTTTTCGCAACTTTTCGGATTGATGCGGAATGCCGAGGAGCAAATCCTGTACGTGAGGGAAACGATGATTGGCATTTATGGGCAAGCTACACCAACACAAGGGGAGGCAATGAATAGGATCTTTCCGTCAAGGCCAACATTTCTCACCCATGCCGAGATCAGCCTGGTGGTGAGCTGCTCTCTCGAACCGCTGCAGTCCAAGTGCTGTCGGTAGCCCCGCGATGCTGTTTGGGCGGGGATTCCCGATTTTGACCCGGTAACACCGGAGGAACAAAGACATATTTGCAATTCAGGACAGCGAGTGTCTCGGAGGGGGGGGAGAACTTGCGAATGGTGGTGTTCCCGTGGATCTGCTGCCGTCATCCTTCGAGGCTGCGTTGGCCATGGGTTTGCAAGGTGCTGCCTGAGGAATTCTGGTGAATCTTGTAGATGCCGGGGGAATGAATGACCCTGCCGGGGGAATGAATGACCCTGCCGCCGCCGCTGTCCCCGATCACCGGGAGAAACCTCTCTGCAGTCGACCTGACGTGCGGTGGCTCCGGCCCGTGCCATCTGATTGGTCGTCAGCGCGACCTACGCGGCTACGTAACAGATGGAGAGAAAAGCACGGGGAAAGCACAGCGACTGCTGCAGAGTGATCTTCCGGTCTGGTTGGATATCTTGGAAGGAAGGTAGACGGTAAGGGAATAAAGGAACTTTGAATATCATCAAACTGATGGAAAGGATAGTCGGCAAATATGACCTCCACCGTTGGAGTATTAATGTGCTATCGCTTCTCGGCCTTTTGGCTTGGAATATGTGTAGTTTCTGTTCTTATCAGTTTAATCGCTGATATCTCCCGAAGGTGGGAGTGTTTGTATTAAATGGATTTTTGGAGCAGGGAGATGGCTTAAGGGCTTGCTCTGTCCTCTCCATGTATCAGCCTGGTATTGCAGTGTTTCCAGGAATGGTGCACCCAACGCTTACCCAAGTTCAAAAGCAGGTGAATGCAATGTGAATCTCTTGCCTTTGCTAGTTTGCCATGTTGATGGCAGTCAGTGATTGTTGCATCTATTGTCTTTTCAGTTGCAGGAAACTATCGTCTTTTGTTACGGGTTTTCTGTCTTATGAACCTGCTCTGCAGTTACCTGATGAAGGTGCAGCACGCAGAAAGCCAGGACAGGGGTAACCCCAACGTGCTACAGGGAACATTCTGGAACCAGGGGCCTGCCAGGAAGGTAACTTGCCAATTTAAATGAATGGATTTGCCCTTGTCTGCCGTTTTGGGCTTCTGCGGTCGTTCTTGGAACGTATCCCACCGATGGTACGGCGGTGGCGGGGGGTGGGGTGACTGCTGTAATTTCAAAGAACCCCGTTGGGCTGAAACCTGGTGTTGTGGGATTTTTAACACAGTCAAATCAGGTTGTGGGATCCCATGACTCAGCCAATGTCAAATGGCTATCAGATCAGCCCCCACAGCCCCTTCCCAACCCCCCCGCCTCCCCCCCCACCCCCGAGGCAACAAATTTATCCTAATATTTTCTTGAACAAGAAAGAAATGTCTTTGGTCTGTTTCCTGAATAGAGTGAAACCCCCATCTCTGTTTGTTTCTTCGCAAACTACTGTACGGAAGCGACCTGCTTTAGTAGCTACGTCTGTACGTAAAGATTATTCACGCAGACGATCGCCCAAGGCTGGAACTGGCTTCAGCTCCCTGGTGCCACCAGGCAGCCGTACTAACCACTGATCCACTGTGCCACCCGTACGATTTGGAACGATTTGTCATCATTTGCGGTGCAAGTAGCGAAACAGTTGTCAGTTTGTCAACTGGGTCGGATTATAATGTTGTCAGCGATCTGCAGCAATGTGAACGGAGATGTCGAATCGAGCTGCTGGTGGTGATGAGGCGCGCTTGCAGCGTGACATGTTTACACGGGGAGATCAGCTCCCTCCCCATTCTCCAGAGAGTCGGATACAAGTAGAGAGGATATTGAGAGTGGACGATAAAGAAAGGGTGCACGGACGTAATTCGCTTTTCGCAACTTTTCGGATTGATGCGGAATGCCGAGGAGCAAATCCTGTACGTGAGGGAAACGATGATTGGCATTTATGGGCAAGCTACACCAACACAAGGGGAGGCAATGAATAGGATCTTTCCGTCAAGGCCAACATTTCTCGCCCATGCCGAGATCAGCCTGGTGGTGAGCTGCTCTCTCGAACCGCTGCAGTCCAAGTGCTGTCGGTAGCCCCGCGATGCTGTTTGGGCGGGGATTCCCGATTTTGACCCGGTAACACCGGAGGAACAAAGACATATTTGCAATTCAGGACAGCGAGTGTCTCGGGGGGGGGGGGGGGGAGAACTTGCGAATGGTGGTGTTCCCGTGGATCTGCTGCCGTCATCCTTCGAGGCTGCGTTGGCCATGGGTTTGCAAGGTGCTGCCTGAGGAATTCTGGTGAATCTTGTAGATGCCGGGGGAATGAATGACCCTGCCGGGGGAATGAATGACCCTGCCGCCGCCGCTGTCCCCGATCACCTGGAGAAACCTCTCTGCAGTCGACCTGACGTGCGGTGGCTCCGGCCCGTGCCATCTGATTGGTCGTCAGCGCGACCTACGCGGCTACGTAACAGATGGAGAGAAAAGCACGGGGAAAGCACAGCGACTGCTGCAGAGTGATCTTCCGGTCTGGTTGGATATCTTGGAAGGAAGGTAGACGGTAAGGGAATAAAGGAACTTTGAATATCATCAAACTGATGGAAAGGATAGTCGGCAAATATGACCTCCACCGTTGGAGTATTGATGTGCTATCGCTTCTCGGCCTTTTGGCTTGGAATATGTGTAGTTTCTGTTCTTATCAGTTTAATCGCTGATATCTCCCGAAGGTGGGAGTGTTTGTATTAAATGGATTTTTGGAGCAGGGAGATGGCTTAAGGGCTTGCTCTGTCCTCTCCATGTATCAGCCTGGTATTGCAGTGTTTCCAGGAATGGTGCACCCAACGCTTACCCAAGTTCAAAAGCAGGTGAATGCAATGTGAATCTCTTGCCTTTGCTAGTTTGCCGTGTTGATGGCAGTCAGTGATTGTTGCATCTATTGTCTTTTCAGTTGCAGGAAACTATCGTCTTTTGTTACGGGTTTTCTGTCTTATGAACCTGCTCTGCAGTTACCTGATGAAGGTGCAGCACGCAGAAAGCCAGGACAGGGGTAACCCCAACGTGCTACAGGGAACATTCTGGAACCAGGGGCCTGCCAGGAAGGTAACTTGCCAATTTAAATGAATGGATTTGCCCTTGTCTGCCGTTTTGGGCTTCTGCGGTCGTTCTTGGAACGTATCCCACCGATGGTACGGCGGTGGCGGGGGGTGGGGTGACTGCTGTAATTTCAAAGAACCCCGTTGGGCTGAAACCTGGTGTTGTGGGATTTTTAACACAGTCAAATCAGGTTGTGGGATCCCATGACTCAGCCAATGTCAAATGGCTATCAGATCAGCCCCCACAGCCCCTTCCCAACCCCCCCGCCTCCCCCCCCACCCCCGAGGCAACAAATTTATCCTAATATTTTCTTGAACAAGAAAGAAATGTCTTTGGTCTGTTTCCTGAATAGAGTGAAACCCCCAACTCTGTTTGTTTCTTCGCAAACTACTGTACGGAAGCGACCTGCTTTAGTAGCTACGTCTGTACGTAAAGATTATTCACGCAGACGATCGCCCAAGGCTGGAACTGGCTTCAGCTCCCTGGTGCCACCAGGCAGCCGTACTAACCACTGATCCACTGTGCCACCCGTACGATTTGGAACGATTTGTCATCATTTGCGGTGCAAGTAGCGAAACAGTTGTCAGTTTGTCAACTGGGTCGGATTATAATGTTGTCAGCGATCTGCAGCAATGTGAACGGAGATGTCGAATCGAGCTGCTGGTGGTGATGAGGCGCGCTTGCAGCGTGACATGTTTACACGGGGAGATCAGCTCCCTCCCCATTCTCCAGAGAGTCGGATACAAGTAGAGAGGATATTGAGAGTGGACGATAAAGAAAGGGTGCACGGACGTAATTCGCTTTTCGCAACTTTTCGGATTGATGCGGAATGCCGAGGAGCAAATCCTGTACGTGAGGGAAACGATGATTGGCATTTATGGGCAAGCTACACCAACACAAGGGGAGGCAATGAATAGGATCTTTCCGTCAAGGCCAACATTTCTCACCCATGCCGAGATCAGCCTGGTGGTGAGCTGCTCTCTCGAACCGCTGCAGTCCAAGTGCTGTCGGTAGCCCCGCGATGCTGTTTGGGCGGGGATTCCCGATTTTGACCCGGTAACACCGGAGGAACAAAGACATATTTGCAATTCAGGACAGCGAGTGTCTCGGAGGGGGGGGAGAACTTGCGAATGGTGGTGTTCCCGTGGATCTGCTGCCGTCATCCTTCGAGGCTGCGTTGGCCATGGGTTTGCAAGGTGCTGCCTGAGGAATTCTGGTGAATCTTGTAGATGCCGGGGGAATGAATGACCCTGCCGGGGGAATGAATGACCCTGCCGCCGCCGCTGTCCCCGATCACCGGGAGAAACCTCTCTGCAGTCGACCTGACGTGCGGTGGCTCCGGCCCGTGCCATCTGATTGGTCGTCAGCGCGACCTACGCGGCTACGTAACAGATGGAGAGAAAAGCACGGGGAAAGCACAGCGACTGCTGCAGAGTGATCTTCCGGTCTGGTTGGATATCTTGGAAGGAAGGTAGACGGTAAGGGAATAAAGGAACTTTGAATATCATCAAACTGATGGAAAGGATAGTCGGCAAATATGACCTCCACCGTTGGAGTATTGATGTGCTATCGCTTCTCGGCCTTTTGGCTTGGAATATGTGTAGTTTCTGTTCTTATCAGTTTAATCGCTGATATCTCCCGAAGGTGGGAGTGTTTGTATTAAATGGATTTTTGGAGCAGGGAGATGGCTTAAGGGCTTGCTCTGTCCTCTCCATGTATCAGCCTGGTATTGCAGTGTTTCCAGGAATGGTGCACCCAACGCTTACCCAAGTTCAAAAGCAGGTGAATGCAATGTGAATCTCTTGCCTTTGCTAGTTTGCCGTGTTGATGGCAGTCAGTGATTGTTGCATCTATTGTCTTTTCAGTTGCAGGAAACTATCGTCTTTTGTTACGGGTTTTCTGTCTTATGAACCTGCTCTGCAGTTACCTGATGAAGGTGCAGCACGCAGAAAGCCAGGACAGGGGTAACCCCAACGTGCTACAGGGAACATTCTGGAACCAGGGGCCTGCCAGGAAGGTAACTTGCCAATTTAAATGAATGGATTTGCCCTTGTCTGCCGTTTTGGGCTTCTGCGGTCGTTCTTGGAACGTATCCCACCGATGGTACGGCGGTGGCGGGGGGTGGGGTGACTGCTGTAATTTCAAAGAACCCCGTTGGGCTGAAACCTGGTGTTGTGGGATTTTTAACACAGTCAAATCAGGTTGTGGGATCCCATGACTCAGCCAATGTCAAATGGCTATCAGATCAGCCCCCACAGCCCCTTCCCAACCCCCCCGCCTCCCCCCCCACCCCCGAGGCAACAAATTTATCCTAATATTTTCTTGAACAAGAAAGAAATGTCTTTGGTCTGTTTCCTGAATAGAGTGAAACCCCCATCTCTGTTTGTTTCTTCGCAAACTACTGTACGGAAGCGACCTGCTTTAGTAGCTACGTCTGTACGTAAAGATTATTCACGCAGACGATCGCCCAAGGCTGGAACTGGCTTCAGCTCCCTGGTGCCACCAGGCAGCCGTACTAACCACTGATCCACTGTGCCACCCGTACGATTTGGAACGATTTGTCATCATTTGCGGTGCAAGTAGCGAAACAGTTGTCAGTTTGTCAACTGGGTCGGATTATAATGTTGTCAGCGATCTGCAGCAATGTGAACGGAGATGTCGAATCGAGCTGCTGGTGGTGATGAGGCGCGCTTGCAGCGTGACATGTTTACACGGGGAGATCAGCTCCCTCCCCATTCTCCAGAGAGTCGGATACAAGTAGAGAGGATATTGAGAGTGGACGATAAAGAAAGGGTGCACGGACGTAATTCGCTTTTCGCAACTTTTCGGATTGATGCGGAATGCCGAGGAGCAAATCCTGTACGTGAGGGAAACGATGATTGGCATTTATGGGCAAGCTACACCAACACAAGGGGAGGCAATGAATAGGATCTTTCCGTCAAGGCCAACATTTCTCACCCATGCCGAGATCAGCCTGGTGGTGAGCTGCTCTCTCGAACCGCTGCAGTCCAAGTGCTGTCGGTAGCCCCGCGATGCTGTTTGGGCGGGGATTCCCGATTTTGACCCGGTAACACCGGAGGAACAAAGACATATTTGCAATTCAGGACAGCGAGTGTCTCGGAGGGGGGGGAGAACTTGCGAATGGTGGTGTTCCCGTGGATCTGCTGCCGTCATCCTTCGAGGCTGCGTTGGCCATGGGTTTGCAAGGTGCTGCCTGAGGAATTCTGGTGAATCTTGTAGATGCCGGGGGAATGAATGACCCTGCCGGGGGAATGAATGACCCTGCCGCCGCCGCTGTCCCCGATCACCGGGAGAAACCTCTCTGCAGTCGACCTGACGTGCGGTGGCTCCGGCCCGTGCCATCTGATTGGTCGTCAGCGCGACCTACGCGGCTACGTAACAGATGGAGAGAAAAGCACGGGGAAAGCACAGCGACTGCTGCAGAGTGATCTTCCGGTCTGGTTGGATATCTTGGAAGGAAGGTAGACGGTAAGGGAATAAAGGAACTTTGAATATCATCAAACTGATGGAAAGGATAGTCGGCAAATATGACCTCCACCGTTGGAGTATTAATGTGCTATCGCTTCTCGGCCTTTTGGCTTGGAATATGTGTAGTTTCTGTTCTTATCAGTTTAATCGCTGATATCTCCCGAAGGTGGGAGTGTTTGTATTAAATGGATTTTTGGAGCAGGGAGATGGCTTAAGGGCTTGCTCTGTCCTCTCCATGTATCAGCCTGGTATTGCAGTGTTTCCAGGAATGGTGCACCCAACGCTTACCCAAGTTCAAAAGCAGGTGAATGCAATGTGAATCTCTTGCCTTTGCTAGTTTGCCGTGTTGATGGCAGTCAGTGATTGTTGCATCTATTGTCTTTTCAGTTGCAGGAAACTATCGTCTTTTGTTACGGGTTTTCTGTCTTATGAACCTGCTCTGCAGTTACCTGATGAAGGTGCAGCACGCAGAAAGCCAGGACAGGGGTAACCCCAACGTGCTACAGGGAACATTCTGGAACCAGGGGCCTGCCAGGAAGGTAACTTGCCAATTTAAATGAATGGATTTGCCCTTGTCTGCCGTTTTGGGCTTCTGCGGTCGTTCTTGGAACGTATCCCACCGATGGTACGGCGGTGGCGGGGGGTGGGGTGACTGCTGTAATTTCAAAGAACCCCGTTGGGCTGAAACCTGGTGTTGTGGGATTTTTAACACAGTCAAATCAGGTTGTGGGATCCCATGACTCAGCCAATGTCAAATGGCTATCAGATCAGCCCCCACAGCCCCTTCCCAACCCCCCCGCCTCCCCCCCCACCCCCGAGGCAACAAATTTATCCTAATATTTTCTTGAACAAGAAAGAAATGTCTTTGGTCTGTTTCCTGAATAGAGTGAAACCCCCATCTCTGTTTGTTTCTTCGCAAACTACTGTACGGAAGCGACCTGCTTTAGTAGCTACGTCTGTACGTAAAGATTATTCACGCAGACGATCGCCCAAGGCTGGAACTGGCTTCAGCTCCCTGGTGCCACCAGGCAGCCGTACTAACCACTGATCCACTGTGCCACCCGTACGATTTGGAACGATTTGTCATCATTTGCGGTGCAAGTAGCGAAACAGTTGTCAGTTTGTCAACTGGGTCGGATTATAATGTTGTCAGCGATCTGCAGCAATGTGAACGGAGATGTCGAATCGAGCTGCTGGTGGTGATGAGGCGCGCTTGCAGCGTGACATGTTTACACGGGGAGATCAGCTCCCTCCCCATTCTCCAGAGAGTCGGATACAAGTAGAGAGGATATTGAGAGTGGACGATAAAGAAAGGGTGCACGGACGTAATTCGCTTTTCGCAACTTTTCGGATTGATGCGGAATGCCGAGGAGCAAATCCTGTACGTGAGGGAAACGATGATTGGCATTTATGGGCAAGCTACACCAACACAAGGGGAGGCAATGAATAGGATCTTTCCGTCAAGGCCAACATTTCTCACCCATGCCGAGATCAGCCTGGTGGTGAGCTGCTCTCTCGAACCGCTGCAGTCCAAGTGCTGTCGGTAGCCCCGCGATGCTGTTTGGGCGGGGATTCCCGATTTTGACCCGGTAACACCGGAGGAACAAAGACATATTTGCAATTCAGGACAGCGAGTGTCTCGGAGGGGGGGGAGAACTTGCGAATGGTGGTGTTCCCGTGGATCTGCTGCCGTCATCCTTCGAGGCTGCGTTGGCCATGGGTTTGCAAGGTGCTGCCTGAGGAATTCTGGTGAATCTTGTAGATGCCGGGGGAATGAATGACCCTGCCGGGGGAATGAATGACCCTGCCGCCGCCGCTGTCCCCGATCACCGGGAGAAACCTCTCTGCAGTCGACCTGACGTGCGGTGGCTCCGGCCCGTGCCATCTGATTGGTCGTCAGCGCGACCTACGCGGCTACGTAACAGATGGAGAGAAAAGCACGGGGAAAGCACAGCGACTGCTGCAGAGTGATCTTCCGGTCTGGTTGGATATCTTGGAAGGAAGGTAGACGGTAAGGGAATAAAGGAACTTTGAATATCATCAAACTGATGGAAAGGATAGTCGGCAAATATGACCTCCACCGTTGGAGTATTGATGTGCTATCGCTTCTCGGCCTTTTGGCTTGGAATATGTGTAGTTTCTGTTCTTATCAGTTTAATCGCTGATATCTCCCGAAGGTGGGAGTGTTTGTATTAAATGGATTTTTGGAGCAGGGAGATGGCTTAAGGGCTTGCTCTGTCCTCTCCATGTATCAGCCTGGTATTGCAGTGTTTCCAGGAATGGTGCACCCAACGCTTACCCAAGTTCAAAAGCAGGTGAATGCAATGTGAATCTCTTGCCTTTGCTAGTTTGCCGTGTTGATGGCAGTCAGTGATTGTTGCATCTATTGTCTTTTCAGTTGCAGGAAACTATCGTCTTTTGTTACGGGTTTTCTGTCTTATGAACCTGCTCTGCAGTTACCTGATGAAGGTGCAGCACGCAGAAAGCCAGGACAGGGGTAACCCCAACGTGCTACAGGGAACATTCTGGAACCAGGGGCCTGCCAGGAAGGTAACTTGCCAATTTAAATGAATGGATTTGCCCTTGTCTGCCGTTTTGGGCTTCTGCGGTCGTTCTTGGAACGTATCCCACCGATGGTACGGCGGTGGCGGGGGGTGGGGTGACTGCTGTAATTTCAAAGAACCCCGTTGGGCTGAAACCTGGTGTTGTGGGATTTTTAACACAGTCAAATCAGGTTGTGGGATCCCATGACTCAGCCAATGTCAAATGGCTATCAGATCAGCCCCCACAGCCCCTTCCCAACCCCCCCGCCCTCCCCCCCCACCCCCGAGGCAACAAATTTATCCTAATATTTTCTTGAACAAGAAAGAAATGTCTTTGGTCTGTTTCCTGAATAGAGTGAAACCCCCATCTCTGTTTGTTTCTTCGCAAACTACTGTACGGAAGCGACCTGCTTTAGTAGCTACGTCTGTACGTAAAGATTATTCACGCAGACGATCGCCCAAGGCTGGAACTGGCTTCAGCTCCCTGGTGCCACCAGGCAGCCGTACTAACCACTGATCCACTGTGCCACCCGTACGATTTGGAACGATTTGTCATCATTTGCGGTGCAAGTAGCGAAACAGTTGTCAGTTTGTCAACTGGGTCGGATTATAATGTTGTCAGCGATCTGCAGCAATGTGAACGGAGATGTCGAATCGAGCTGCTGGTGGTGATGAGGCGCGCTTGCAGCGTGACATGTTTACACGGGGAGATCAGCTCCCTCCCCATTCTCCAGAGAGTCGGATACAAGTAGAGAGGATATTGAGAGTGGACGATAAAGAAAGGGTGCACGGACGTAATTCGCTTTTCGCAACTTTTCGGATTGATGCGGAATGCCGAGGAGCAAATCCTGTACGTGAGGGAAACGATGATTGGCATTTATGGGCAAGCTACACCAACACAAGGGGAGGCAATGAATAGGATCTTTCCGTCAAGGCCAACATTTCTCACCCATGCCGAGATCAGCCTGGTGGTGAGCTGCTCTCTCGAACCGCTGCAGTCCAAGTGCTGTCGGTAGCCCCGCGATGCTGTTTGGGCGGGGATTCCCGATTTTGACCCGGTAACACCGGAGGAACAAAGACATATTTGCAATTCAGGACAGCGAGTGTCTCGGGGGGGGGGGGAGAACTTGCGAATGGTGGTGTTCCCGTGGATCTGCTGCCGTCATCCTTCGAGGCTGCGTTGGCCATGGGTTTGCAAGGTGCTGCCTGAGGAATTCTGGTGAATCTTGTAGATGCCGGGGGAATGAATGACCCTGCCGGGGGAATGAATGACCCTGCCGCCGCCGCTGTCCCCGATCACCGGGAGAAACCTCTCTGCAGTCGACCTGACGTGCGGTGGCTCCGGCCCGTGCCATCTGATTGGTCGTCAGCGCGACCTACGCGGCTACGTAACAGATGGAGAGAAAAGCACGGGGAAAGCACAGCGACTGCTGCAGAGTGATCTTCCGGTCTGGTTGGATATCTTGGAAGGAAGGTAGACGGTAAGGGAATAAAGGAACTTTGAATATCATCAAACTGATGGAAAGGATAGTCGGCAAATATGACCTCCACCGTTGGAGTATTAATGTGCTATCGCTTCTCGGCCTTTTGGCTTGGAATATGTGTAGTTTCTGTTCTTATCAGTTTAATCGCTGATATCTCCCGAAGGTGGGAGTGTTTGTATTAAATGGATTTTTGGAGCAGGGAGATGGCTTAAGGGCTTGCTCTGTCCTCTCCATGTATCAGCCTGGTATTGCAGTGTTTCCAGGAATGGTGCACCCAACGCTTACCCAAGTTCAAAAGCAGGTGAATGCAATGTGAATCTCTTGCCTTTGCTAGTTTGCCGTGTTGATGGCAGTCAGTGATTGTTGCATCTATTGTCTTTTCAGTTGCAGGAAACTATCGTCTTTTGTTACGGGTTTTCTGTCTTATGAACCTGCTCTGCAGTTACCTGATGAAGGTGCAGCACGCAGAAAGCCAGGACAGGGGTAACCCCAACGTGCTACAGGGAACATTCTGGAACCAGGGGCCTGCCAGGAAGGTAACTTGCCAATTTAAATGAATGGATTTGCCCTTGTCTGCCGTTTTGGGCTTCTGCGGTCGTTCTTGGAACGTATCCCACCGATGGTACGGCGGTGGCGGGGGGTGGGGTGACTGCTGTAATTTCAAAGAACCCCGTTGGGCTGAAACCTGGTGTTGTGGGATTTTTAACACAGTCAAATCAGGTTGTGGGATCCCATGACTCAGCCAATGTCAAATGGCTATCAGATCAGCCCCCACAGCCCCTTCCCAACCCCCCCGCCTCCCCCCCCACCCCCGAGGCAACAAATTTATCCTAATATTTTCTTGAACAAGAAAGAAATGTCTTTGGTCTGTGTCCTGAATAGAGTGAAACCCCCATCTCTGTTTGTTTCTTCGCAAACTACTGTACGGAAGCGACCTGCTTTAGTAGCTACGTCTGTACGTAAAGATTATTCACGCAGACGATCGCCCAAGGCTGGAACTGGCTTCAGCTCCCTGGTGCCACCAGGCAGCCGTACTAACCACTGATCCACTGTGCCACCCGTACGATTTGGAACGATTTGTCATCATTTGCGGTGCAAGTAGCGAAACAGTTGTCAGTTTGTCAACTGGGTCGGATTATAATGTTGTCAGCGATCTGCAGCAATGTGAACGGAGATGTCGAATCGAGCTGCTGGTGGTGATGAGGCGCGCTTGCAGCATGACATGTTTACACGGGGAGATCAGCTCCCTCCCCATTCTCCAGAGAGTCAGATACAAGTAGAGAGGATATTGAGAGTGGACGATAAAGAAAGGGTGCACGGACGTAATTCGCTTTTCGCAACTTTTCGGATTGATGCGGAATGCCGAGGAGCAAATCCTGTACGTGAGGGAAACGATGATTGGCATTTATGGGCAAGCTACACCAACACAAGGGGAGGCAATGAATAGGATCTTTCCGTCAAGGCCAACATTTCTCACCCATGCCGAGATCAGCCTGGTGGTGAGCTGCTCTCTCGAACCGCTGCAGTCCAAGTGCTGTCGGTAGCCCCGCGATGCTGTTTGGGCGGGGATTCCCGATTTTGACCCGGTAACACCGGAGGAACAAAGACATATTTGCAATTCAGGACAGCGAGTGTCTCGGAGGGGGGGGGGGAGAACTTGCGAATGGTGGTGTTCCCGTGGATCTGCTGCCGTCATCCTTCGAGGCTGCGTTGGCCATGGGTTTGCAAGGTGCTGCCTGAGGAATTCTGGTGAATCTTGTAGATGCCGGGGGAATGAATGACCCTGCCGGGGGAATGAATGACCCTGCCGCCGCCGCTGTCCCCGATCACCGGGAGAAACCTCTCTGCAGTCGACCTGACGTGCGGTGGCTCCGGCCCGTGCCATCTGATTGGTCGTCAGCGCGACCTACGCGGCTACGTAACAGATGGAGAGAAAAGCACGGGGAAAGCACAGCGACTGCTGCAGAGTGATCTTCCGGTCTGGTTGGATATCTTGGAAGGAAGGTAGACGGTAAGGGAATAAAGGAACTTTGAATATCATCAAACTGATGGAAAGGATAGTCGGCAAATATGACCTCCACCGTTGGAGTATTAATGTGCTATCGCTTCTCGGCCTTTTGGCTTGGAATATGTGTAGTTTCTGTTCTTATCAGTTTAATCGCTGATATCTCCCGAAGGTGGGAGTGTTTGTATTAAATGGATTTTTGGAGCAGGGAGATGGCTTAAGGGCTTGCTCTGTCCTCTCCATGTATCAGCCTGGTATTGCAGTGTTTCCAGGAATGGTGCACCCAACGCTTACCCAAGTTCAAAAGCAGGTGAATGCAATGTGAATCTCTTGCCTTTGCTAGTTTGCCGTGTTGATGGCAGTCAGTGATTGTTGCATCTATTGTCTTTTCAGTTGCAGGAAACTATCGTCTTTTGTTACGGGTTTTCTGTCTTATGAACCTGCTCTGCAGTTACCTGATGAAGGTGCAGCACGCAGAAAGCCAGGACAGGGGTAACCCCAACGTGCTACAGGGAACATTCTGGAACCAGGGGCCTGCCAGGAAGGTAACTTGCCAATTTAAATGAATGGATTTGCCCTTGTCTGCCGTTTTGGGCTTCTGCGGTCGTTCTTGGAACGTATCCCACCGATGGTACGGCGGTGGCGGGGGGTGGGGTGACTGCTGTAATTTCAAAGAACCCCGTTGGCCTGAAACCTGGTGTTGTGGGATTTTTAACACAGTCAAATCAGGTTGTGGGATCCCATGACTCAGCCAATGTCAAATGGCTATCAGATCAGCCCCCACAGCCCCTTCCCAACCCCCCCGCCTCCCCCCCCACCCCCGAGGCAACAAATTTATCCTAATATTTTCTTGAACAAGAAAGAAATGTCTTTGGTCTGTTTCCTGAATAGAGTGAAACCCCCATCTCTGTTTGTTTCTTCGCAAACTACTGTACGGAAGCGACCTGCTTTAGTAGCTACGTCTGTACGTAAAGATTATTCACGCAGACGATCGCCCAAGGCTGGAACTGGCTTCAGCTCCCTGGTGCCACCAGGCAGCCGTACTAACCACTGATCCACTGTACCACCCGTACGATTTGGAACGATTTGTCATCATTTGCGGTGCAAGTAGCGAAACAGTTGTCAGTTTGTCAACTGGGTCGGATTATAATGTTGTCAGCGATCTGCAGCAATGTGAACGGAGATGTCGAATCGAGCTGCTGGTGGTGATGAGGCGCGCTTGCAGCGTGACATGTTTACACGGGGAGATCAGCTCCCTCCCCATTCTCCAGAGAGTCGGATACAAGTAGAGAGGATATTGAGAGTGGACGATAAAGAAAGGGTGCACGGACGTAATTCGCTTTTCGCAACTTTTCGGATTGATGCGGAATGCCGAGGAGCAAATCCTGTACGTGAGGGAAACGATGATTGGCATTTATGGGCAAGCTACACCAACACAAGGGGAGGCAATGAATAGGATCTTTCCGTCAAGGCCAACATTTCTCACCCATGCCGAGATCAGCCTGGTGGTGAGCTGCTCTCTCGAACCGCTGCAGTCCAAGTGCTGTCGGTAGCCCCGCGATGCTGTTTGGGCGGGGATTCCCGATTTTGACCCGGTAACACCGGAGGAACAAAGACATATTTGCAATTCAGGACAGCGAGTGTCTCGGAGGGGGGGGAGAACTTGCGAATGGTGGTGTTCCCGTGGATCTGCTGCCGTCATCCTTCGAGGCTGCGTTGGCCATGGGTTTGCAAGGTGCTGCCTGAGGAATTCTGGTGAATCTTGTAGATGCCGGGGGAATGAATGACCCTGCCGGGGGAATGAATGACCCTGCCGCCGCCGCTGTCCCCGATCACCGGGAGAAACCTCTCTGCAGTCGACCTGACGTGCGGTGGCTCCGGCCCGTGCCATCTGATTGGTCGTCAGCGCGACCTACGCGGCTACGTAACAGATGGAGAGAAAAGCACGGGGAAAGCACAGCGACTGCTGCAGAGTGATCTTCCGGTCTGGTTGAATATCTTGGAAGGAAGGTAGACGGTAAGGGAAAAAGGAACTTTGAATATCATCAAACTGATGGAAAGGATAGTCGGCAAATATGACCTCCACCGTTGGAGTATTGATGTGCTATCGCTTCTCGGCCTTTTGGCTTGGAATATGTGTAGTTTCTGTTCTTATCAGTTTAATCGCTGATATCTCCCGAAGGTGGGAGTGTTTGTATTAAATGGATTTTTGGAGCAGGGAGATGGCTTAAGGGCTTGCTCTGTCCTCTCCATGTATCAGCCTGGTATTGCAGTGTTTCCAGGAATGGTGCACCCAACGCTTACCCAAGTTCAAAAGCAGGTGAATGCAATGTGAATCTCTTGCCTTTGCTAGTTTGCCGTGTTGATGGCAGTCAGTGATTGTTGCATCTATTGTCTTTTCAGTTGCAGGAAACTATCGTCTTTTGTTACGGGTTTTCTGTCTTATGAACCTGCTCTGCAGTTACCTGATGAAGGTGCAGCACGCAGAAAGCCAGGACAGGGGTAACCCCAACGTGCTACAGGGAACATTCTGGAACCAGGGGCCTGCCAGGAAGGTAACTTGCCAATTTAAATGAATGGATTTGCCCTTGTCTGCCGTTTTGGGCTTCTGCGGTCGTTCTTGGAACGTATCCCACCGATGGTACGGCGGTGGCGGGGGGTGGGGTGACTGCTGTAATTTCAAAGAACCCCGTTGGGCTGAAACCTGGTGTTGTGGGATTTTTAACACAGTCAAATCAGGTTGTGGGATCCCATGACTCAGCCAATGTCAAATGGCTATCAGATCAGCCCCCACAGCCCCTTCCCAACCCCCCCGCCCTCCCCCCCCACCCCCGAGGCAACAAATTTATCCTAATATTTTCTTGAACAAGAAAGAAATGTCTTTGGTCTGTTTCCTGAATAGAGTGAAACCCCCATCTCTGTTTGTTTCTTCGCAAACTACTGTACGGAAGCGACCTGCTTTAGTAGCTACGTCTGTACGTAAAGATTATTCACGCAGACGATCGCCCAAGGCTGGAACTGGCTTCAGCTCCCTGGTGCCACCAGGCAGCCGTACTAACCACTGATCCACTGTGCCACCCGTACGATTTGGAACGATTTGTCATCATTTGCGGTGCAAGTAGCGAAACAGTTGTCAGTTTGTCAACTGGGTCGGATTATAATGTTGTCAGCGATCTGCAGCAATGTGAACGGAGATGTCGAATCGAGCTGCTGGTGGTGATGAGGCGCGCTTGCAGCGTGACATGTTTACACGGGGAGATCAGCTCCCTCCCCATTCTCCAGAGAGTCGGATACAAGTAGAGAGGATATTGAGAGTGGACGATAAAGAAAGGGTGCACGGACGTAATTCGCTTTTCGCAACTTTTCGGATTGATGCGGAATGCCGAGGAGCAAATCCTGTACGTGAGGGAAACGATGATTGGCATTTATGGGCAAGCTACACCAACACAAGGGGAGGCAATGAATAGGATCTTTCCGTCAAGGCCAACATTTCTCACCCATGCCGAGATCAGCCTGGTGGTGAGCTGCTCTCTCGAACCGCTGCAGTCCAAGTGCTGTCGGTAGCCCCGCGATGCTGTTTGGGCGGGGATTCCCGATTTTGACCCGGTAACACCGGAGGAACAAAGACATATTTGCAATTCAGGACAGCGAGTGTCTCGGGGGGGGGGGGAGAACTTGCGAATGGTGGTGTTCCCGTGGATCTGCTGCCGTCATCCTTCGAGGCTGCGTTGGCCATGGGTTTGCAAGGTGCTGCCTGAGGAATTCTGGTGAATCTTGTAGATGCCGGGGGAATGAATGACCCTGCCGGGGGAATGAATGACCCTGCCGCCGCCGCTGTCCCCGATCACCGGGAGAAACCTCTCTGCAGTCGACCTGACGTGCGGTGGCTCCGGCCCGTGCCATCTGATTGGTCGTCAGCGCGACCTACGCGGCTACGTAACAGATGGAGAGAAAAGCACGGGGAAAGCACAGCGACTGCTGCAGAGTGATCTTCCGGTCTGGTTGGATATCTTGGAAGGAAGGTAGACGGTAAGGGAATAAAGGAACTTTGAATATCATCAAACTGATGGAAAGGATAGTCGGCAAATATGACCTCCACCGTTGGAGTATTAATGTGCTATCGCTTCTCGGCCTTTTGGCTTGGAATATGTGTAGTTTCTGTTCTTATCAGTTTAATCGCTGATATCTCCCGAAGGTGGGAGTGTTTGTATTAAATGGATTTTTGGAGCAGGGAGATGGCTTAAGGGCTTGCTCTGTCCTCTCCATGTATCAGCCTGGTATTGCAGTGTTTCCAGGAATGGTGCACCCAACGCTTACCCAAGTTCAAAAGCAGGTGAATGCAATGTGAATCTCTTGCCTTTGCTAGTTTGCCGTGTTGATGGCAGTCAGTGATTGTTGCATCTATTGTCTTTTCAGTTGCAGGAAACTATCGTCTTTTGTTACGGGTTTTCTGTCTTATGAACCTGCTCTGCAGTTACCTGATGAAGGTGCAGCACGCAGAAAGCCAGGACAGGGGTAACCCCAACGTGCTACAGGGAACATTCTGGAACCAGGGGCCTGCCAGGAAGGTAACTTGCCAATTTAAATGAATGGATTTGCCCTTGTCTGCCGTTTTGGGCTTCTGCGGTCGTTCTTGGAACGTATCCCACCGATGGTACGGCGGTGGCGGGGGGTGGGGTGACTGCTGTAATTTCAAAGAACCCCGTTGGGCTGAAACCTGGTGTTGTGGGATTTTTAACACAGTCAAATCAGGTTGTGGGATCCCATGACTCAGCCAATGTCAAATGGCTATCAGATCAGCCCCCACAGCCCCTTCCCAACCCCCCCGCCTCCCCCCCCCACCCCCGAGGCAACAAATTTATCCTAATATTTTCTTGAACAAGAAAGAAATGTCTTTGGTCTGTTTCCTGAATAGAGTGAAACCCCCATCTCTGTTTGTTTCTTCGCAAACTACTGTACGGAAGCGACCTGCTTTAGTAGCTACGTCTGTACGTAAAGATTATTCACGCAGACGATCGCCCAAGGCTGGAACTGGCTTCAGCTCCCTGGTGCCACCAGGCAGCCGTACTAACCACTGATCCACTGTACCACCCGTACGATTTGGAACGATTTGTCATCATTTGCGGTGCAAGTAGCGAAACAGTTGTCAGTTTGTCAACTGGGTCGGATTATAATGTTGTCAGCGATCTGCAGCAATGTGAACGGAGATGTCGAATCGAGCTGCTGGTGGTGATGAGGCGCGCTTGCAGCGTGACATGTTTACACGGGGAGATCAGCTCCCTCCCCATTCTCCAGAGAGTCGGATACAAGTAGAGAGGATATTGAGAGTGGACGATAAAGAAAGGGTGCACGGACGTAATTCGCTTTTCGCAACTTTTCGGATTGATGCGGAATGCCGAGGAGCAAATCCTGTACGTGAGGGAAACGATGATTGGCATTTATGGGCAAGCTACACCAACACAAGGGGAGGCAATGAATAGGATCTTTCCGTCAAGGCCAACATTTCTCACCCATGCCGAGATCAGCCTGGTGGTGAGCTGCTCTCTCGAACCGCTGCAGTCCAAGTGCTGTCGGTAGCCCCGCGATGCTGTTTGGGCGGGGATTCCCGATTTTGACCCGGTAACACCGGAGGAACAAAGACATATTTGCAATTCAGGACAGCGAGTGTCTCGGGGGGGGGGGGAGAACTTGCGCATGGTGGTGTTCCCGTGGATCTGCTGCCGTCATCCTTCGAGGCTGCGTTGGCCATGGGTTTGCAAGGTGCTGCCTGAGGAATTCTGGTGAATCTTGTAGATGCCGGGGGAATGAATGACCCTGCCGGGGGAATGAATGACCCTGCCGCCGCCGCTGTCCCCGATCACCGGGAGAAACCTCTCTGCAGTCGACCTGACGTGCGGTGGCTCCGGCCCGTGCCATCTGATTGGTCGTCAGCGCGACCTACGCGGCTACGTAACAGATGGAGAGAAAAGCACGGGGAAAGCACAGCGACTGCTGCAGAGTGATCTTCCGGTCTGGTTGAATATCTTGGAAGGAAGGTAGACGGTAAGGGAAAAAAGGAACTTTGAATATCATCAAACTGATGGAAAGGATAGTCGGCAAATATGACCTCCACCGTTGGAGTATTGATGTGCTATCGCTTCTCGGCCTTTTGGCTTGGAATATGTGTAGTTTCTGTTCTTATCAGTTTAATCGCTGATATCTCCCGAAGGTGGGAGTGTTTGTATTAAATGGATTTTTGGAGCAGGGAGATGGCTTAAGGGCTTGCTCTGTCCTCTCCATGTATCAGCCTGGTATTGCAGTGTTTCCAGGAATGGTGCACCCAACGCTTACCCAAGTTCAAAAGCAGGTGAATGCAATGTGAATCTCTTGCCTTTGCTAGTTTGCCGTGTTGATGGCAGTCAGTGATTGTTGCATCTATTGTCTTTTCAGTTGCAGGAAACTATCGTCTTTTGTTACGGGTTTTCTGTCTTATGAACCTGCTCTGCAGTTACCTGATGAAGGTGCAGCACGCAGAAAGCCAGGACAGGGGTAACCCCAACGTGCTACAGGGAACATTCTGGAACCAGGGGCCTGCCAGGAAGGTAACTTGCCAATTTAAATGAATGGATTTGCCCTTGTCTGCCGTTTTGGGCTTCTGCGGTCGTTCTTGGAACGTATCCCACCGATGGTACGGCGGTGGCGGGGGGTGGGGTGACTGCTGTAATTTCAAAGAACCCCGTTGGGCTGAAACCTGGTGTTGTGGGATTTTTAACACAGTCAAATCAGGTTGTGGGATCCCATGACTCAGCCAATGTCAAATGGCTATCAGATCAGCCCCCACAGCCCCTTCCCAACCCCCCCGCCTCCCCCCCCACCCCGAGGCAACAAATTTATCCTAATATTTTCTTGAACAAGAAAGAAATGTCTTTGGTCTGTTTCCTGAATAGAGTGAAACCCCCATCTCTGTTTGTTTCTTCGCAAACTACTGTACGGAAGCGACCTGCTTTAGTAGCTACGTCTGTACGTAAAGATTATTCACGCAGACGATCGCCCAAGGCTGGAACTGGCTTCAGCTCCCTGGTGCCACCAGGCAGCCGTACTAACCACTGATCCACTGTGCCACCCGTACGATTTGGAACGATTTGTCATCATTTGCGGTGCAAGTAGCGAAACAGTTGTCAGTTTGTCAACTGGGTCGGATTATAATGTTGTCAGCGATCTGCAGCAATGTGAACGGAGATGTCGAATCGAGCTGCTGGTGGTGATGAGGCGCGCTTGCAGCGTGACATGTTTACACGGGGAGATCAGCTCCCTCCCCATTCTCCAGAGAGTCGGATACAAGTAGAGAGGATATTGAGAGTGGACGATAAAGAAAGGGTGCACGGACGTAATTCGCTTTTCGCAACTTTTCGGATTGATGCGGAATGCCGAGGAGCAAATCCTGTACGTGAGGGAAACGATGATTGGCATTTATGGGCAAGCTACACCAACACAAGGGGAGGCAATGAATAGGATCTTTCCGTCAAGGCCAACATTTCTCACCCATGCCGAGATCAGCCTGGTGGTGAGCTGCTCTCTCGAACCGCTGCAGTCCAAGTGCTTTCGGTAGCCCCGCGATGCTGTTTGGGCGGGGATTCCCGATTTTGACCCGGTAACACCGGAGGAACAAAGACATATTTGCAATTCAGGACAGCGAGTGTCTCGGGGGGGGGGGGAGAACTTGCGAATGGTGGTGTTCCCGTGGATCTGCTGCCGTCATCCTTCGAGGCTGCGTTGGCCATGGGTTTGCAAGGTGCTGCCTGAGGAATTCTGGTGAATCTTGTAGATGCCGGGGAATGAATGACCCTGCCGGGGGAATGAATGACCCTGCCGCCGCCGCTGTCCCCGATCACCGGGAGAAACCTCTCTGCAGTCGACCTGACGTGCGGTGGCTCCGGCCCGTGCCATCTGATTGGTCGTCAGCGCGACCTGCGCGGCTACGTAACAGATGGAGAGAAAAGCACGGGGAAAGCACAGCGACTGCTGCAGAGTGATCTTCCGGTCTGGTTGGATATCTTGGAAGGAAGGTAGACGGTAAGGGAATAAAGGAACTTTGAATATCATCAAACTGATGGAAAGGATAGTCGGCAAATATGACCTCCACCGTTGGAGTATTAATGTGCTATCGCTTCTCGGCCTTTTGGCTTGGAATATGTGTAGTTTCTGTTCTTATCAGTTTAATCGCTGATATCTCCCGAAGGTGGGAGTGTTTGTATTAAATGGATTTTTGGAGCAGGGAGATGGCTTAAGGGCTTGCTCTGTCCTCTCCATGTATCAGCCTGGTATTGCAGTGTTTCCAGGAATGGTGCACCCAACGCTTACCCAAGTTCAAAAGCAGGTGAATGCAATGTGAATCTCTTGCCTTTGCTAGTTTGCCGTGTTGATGGCAGTCAGTGATTGTTGCATCTATTGTCTTTTCAGTTGCAGGAAACTATCGTCTTTTGTTACGGGTTTTCTGTCTTATGAACCTGCTCTGCAGTTACCTGATGAAGGTGCAGCACGCAGAAAGCCAGGACAGGGGTAACCCCAACGTGCTACAGGGAACATTCTGGAACCAGGGGCCTGCCAGGAAGGTAACTTGCCAATTTAAATGAATGGATTTGCCCTTGTCTGCCGTTTTGGGCTTCTGCGGTCGTTCTTGGAACGTATCCCACCGATGGTACGGCGGTGGCGGGGGGTGGGGTGACTGCTGTAATTTCAAAGAACCCCGTTGGGCTGAAACCTGGTGTTGTGGGATTTTTAACACAGTCAAATCAGGTTGTGGGATCCCATGACTCAGCCAATGTCAAATGGCTATCAGATCAGCCCCCACAGCCCCTTCCCAACCCCCCCGCCTCCCCCCCCACCCCCGAGGCAACAAATTTATCCTAATATTTTCTTGAACAAGAAAGAAATGTCTTTGGTCTGTTTCCTGAATAGAGTGAAACCCCCATCTCTGTTTGTTTCTTCGCAAACTACTGTACGGAAGCGACCTGCTTTAGTAGCTACGTCTGTACGTAAAGATTATTCACGCAGACGATCGCCCAAGGCTGGAACTGGCTTCAGCTCCCTGGTGCCACCAGGCAGCCGTACTAACCACTGATCCACTGTGCCACCCGTACGATTTGGAACGATTTGTCATCATTTGCGGTGCAAGTAGCGAAACAGTTGTCAGTTTGTCAACTGGGTCGGATTATAATGTTGTCAGCGATCTGCAGCAATGTGAACGGAGATGTCGAATCGAGCTGCTGGTGGTGATGAGGCGCGCTTGCAGCATGACATGTTTACACGGGGAGATCAGCTCCCTCCCCATTCTCCAGAGAGTCAGATACAAGTAGAGAGGATATTGAGAGTGGACGATAAAGAAAGGGTGCACGGACGTAATTCGCTTTTCGCAACTTTTCGGATTGATGCGGAATGCCGAGGAGCAAATCCTGTACGTGAGGGAAACGATGATTGGCATTTATGGGCAAGCTACACCAACACAAGGGGAGGCAATGAATAGGATCTTTCCGTCAAGGCCAACATTTCTCACCCATGCCGAGATCAGCCTGGTGGTGAGCTGCTCTCTCGAACCGCTGCAGTCCAAGTGCTGTCGGTAGCCCCGCGATGCTGTTTGGGCGGGGATTCCCGATTTTGACCCGGTAACACCGGAGGAACAAAGACATATTTGCAATTCAGGACAGCGAGTGTCTCGGGGGGGGGGGGAGAACTTGCGAATGGTGGTGTTCCCGTGGATCTGCTGCCGTCATCCTTCGAGGCTGCGTTGGCCATGGGTTTGCAAGGTGCTGCCTGAGGAATTCTGGTGAATCTTGTAGATGCCGGGGGAATGAATGACCCTGCCGGGGGAATGAATGACCCTGCCGCCGCCGCTGTCCCCGATCACCGGGAGAAACCTCTCTGCAGTCGACCTGACGTGCGGTGGCTCCGGCCCGTGCCATCTGATTGGTCGTCAGCGCGACCTACGCGGCTACGTAACAGATGGAGAGAAAAGCACGGGGAAAGCACAGCGACTGCTGCAGAGTGATCTTCCGGTCTGGTTGGATATCTTGGAAGGAAGGTAGACGGTAAGGGAATAAAGGAACTTTGAATATCATCAAACTGATGGAAAGGATAGTCGGCAAATATGACCTCCACCGTTGGAGTATTAATGTGCTATCGCTTCTCGGCCTTTTGGCTTGGAATATGTGTAGTTTCTGTTCTTATCAGTTTAATCGCTGATATCTCCCGAAGGTGGGAGTGTTTGTATTAAATGGATTTTTGGAGCAGGGAGATGGCTTAAGGGCTTGCTCTGTCCTCTCCATGTATCAGCCTGGTATTGCAGTGTTTCCAGGAATGGTGCACCCAACGCTTACCCAAGTTCAAAAGCAGGTGAATGCAATGTGAATCTCTTGCCTTTGCTAGTTTGCCGTGTTGATGGCAGTCAGTGATTGTTGCATCTATTGTCTTTTCAGTTGCAGGAAACTATCGTCTTTTGTTACGGGTTTTCTGTCTTATGAACCTGCTCTGCAGTTACCTGATGAAGGTGCAGCACGCAGAAAGCCAGGACAGGGGTAACCCCAACGTGCTACAGGGAACATTCTGGAACCAGGGGCCTGCCAGGAAGGTAACTTGCCAATTTAAATGAATGGATTTGCCCTTGTCTGCCGTTTTGGGCTTCTGCGGTCGTTCTTGGAACGTATCCCACCGATGGTACGGCGGTGGCGGGGGGTGGGGTGACTGCTGTAATTTCAAAGAACCCCGTTGGGCTGAAACCTGGTGTTGTGGGATTTTTAACACAGTCAAATCAGGTTGTGGGATCCCATGACTCAGCCAATGTCAAATGGCTATCAGATCAGCCCCCACAGCCCCTTCCCAACCCCCCCGCCTCCCCCCCCCACCCCCGAGGCAACAAATTTATCCTAATATTTTCTTGAACAAGAAAGAAATGTCTTTGGTCTGTTTCCTGAATAGAGTGAAACCCCCATCTCTGTTTGTTTCTTCGCAAACTACTGTACGGAAGCGACCTGCTTTAGTAGCTACGTCTGTACGTAAAGATTATTCACGCAGACGATCGCCCAAGGCTGGAACTGGCTTCAGCTCCCTGGTGCCACCAGGCAGCCGTACTAACCACTGATCCACTGTACCACCCGTACGATTTGGAACGATTTGTCATCATTTGCGGTGCAAGTAGCGAAACAGTTGTCAGTTTGTCAACTGGGTCGGATTATAATGTTGTCAGCGATCTGCAGCAATGTGAACGGAGATGTCGAATCGAGCTGCTGGTGGTGATGAGGCGCGCTTGCAGCGTGACATGTTTACACGGGGAGATCAGCTCCCTCCCCATTCTCCAGAGAGTCGGATACAAGTAGAGAGGATATTGAGAGTGGACGATAAAGAAAGGGTGCACGGACGTAATTCGCTTTTCGCAACTTTTCGGATTGATGCGGAATGCCGAGGAGCAAATCCTGTACGTGAGGGAAACGATGATTGGCATTTATGGGCAAGCTACACCAACACAAGGGGAGGCAATGAATAGGATCTTTCCGTCAAGGCCAACATTTCTCACCCATGCCGAGATCAGCCTGGTGGTGAGCTGCTCTCTCGAACCGCTGCAGTCCAAGTGCTGTCGGTAGCCCCGCGATGCTGTTTGGGCGGGGATTCCCGATTTTGACCCGGTAACACCGGAGGAACAAAGACATATTTGCAATTCAGGACAGCGAGTGTCTCGGAGGGGGGGGAGAACTTGCGAATGGTGGTGTTCCCGTGGATCTGCTGCCGTCATCCTTCGAGGCTGCGTTGGCCATGGGTTTGCAAGGTGCTGCCTGAGGAATTCTGGTGAATCTTGTAGATGCCGGGGGAATGAATGACCCTGCCGGGGAATGAATGACCCTGCCGCCGCCGCTGTCCCCGATCACCGGGAGAAACCTCTCTGCAGTCGACCTGACGTGCGGTGGCTCCGGCCCGTGCCATCTGATTGGTCGTCAGCGCGACCTACGCGGCTACGTAACAGATGGAGAGAAAAGCACGGGGAAAGCACAGCGACTGCTGCAGAGTGATCTTCCGGTCTGGTTGAATATCTTGGAAGGAAGGTAGACGGTAAGGGAAAAAGGAACTTTGAATATCATCAAACTGATGGAAAGGATAGTCGGCAAATATGACCTCCACCGTTGGAGTATTGATGTGCTATCGCTTCTCGGCCTTTTGGCTTGGAATATGTGTAGTTTCTGTTCTTATCAGTTTAATCGCTGATATCTCCCGAAGGTGGGAGTGTTTGTATTAAATGGATTTTTGGAGCAGGGAGATGGCTTAAGGGCTTGCTCTGTCCTCTCCATGTATCAGCCTGGTATTGCAGTGTTTCCAGGAATGGTGCACCCAACGCTTACCCAAGTTCAAAAGCAGGTGAATGCAATGTGAATCTCTTGCCTTTGCTAGTTTGCCGTGTTGATGGCAGTCAGTGATTGTTGCATCTATTGTCTTTTCAGTTGCAGGAAACTATCGTCTTTTGTTACGGGTTTTCTGTCTTATGAACCTGCTCTGCAGTTACCTGATGAAGGTGCAGCACGCAGAAAGCCAGGACAGGGGTAACCCCAACGTGCTACAGGGAACATTCTGGAACCAGGGGCCTGCCAGGAAGGTAACTTGCCAATTTAAATGAATGGATTTGCCCTTGTCTGCCGTTTTGGGCTTCTGCGGTCGTTCTTGGAACGTATCCCACCGATGGTACGGCGGTGGCGGGGGGTGGGGTGACTGCTGTAATTTCAAAGAACCCCGTTGGGCTGAAACCTGGTGTTGTGGGATTTTTAACACAGTCAAATCAGGTTGTGGGATCCCATGACTCAGCCAATGTCAAATGGCTATCAGATCAGCCCCCACAGCCCCTTCCCAACCCCCCCGCCTCCCCCCCCACCCCCGAGGCAACAAATTTATCCTAATATTTTCTTGAACAAGAAAGAAATGTCTTTGGTCTGTTTCCTGAATAGAGTGAAACCCCCATCTCTGTTTGTTTCTTCGCAAACTACTGTACGGAAGCGACCTGCTTTAGTAGCTACGTCTGTACGTAAAGATTATTCACGCAGACGATCGCCCAAGGCTGGAACTGGCTTCAGCTCCCTGGTGCCACCAGGCAGCCGTACTAACCACTGATCCACTGTGCCACCCGTACGATTTGGAACGATTTGTCATCATTTGCGGTGCAAGTAGCGAAACAGTTGTCAGTTTGTCAACTGGGTCGGATTATAATGTTGTCAGCGATCTGCAGCAATGTGAACGGAGATGTCGAATCGAGCTGCTGGTGGTGATGAGGCGCGCTTGCAGCGTGACATGTTTACACGGGGAGATCAGCTCCCTCCCCATTCTCCAGAGAGTCGGATACAAGTAGAGAGGATATTGAGAGTGGACGATAAAGAAAGGGTGCACGGACGTAATTCGCTTTTCGCAACTTTTCGGATTGATGCGGAATGCCGAGGAGCAAATCCTGTACGTGAGGGAAACGATGATTGGCATTTATGGGCAAGCTACACCAACACAAGGGGAGGCAATGAATAGGATCTTTCCGTCAAGGCCAACATTTCTCACCCATGCCGAGATCAGCCTGGTGGTGAGCTGCTCTCTCGAACCGCTGCAGTCCAAGTGCTTTCGGTAGCCCCGCGATGCTGTTTGGGCGGGGATTCCCGATTTTGACCCCGGTAACACCGGAGGAACAAAGACATATTTGCAATTCAGGACAGCGAGTGTCTCGGAGGGGGGGGGAGAACTTGCGAATGGTGGTGTTCCCGTGGATCTGCTGCCGTCATCCTTCGAGGCTGCGTTGGCCATGGGTTTGCAAGGTGCTGCCTGAGGAATTCTGGTGAATCTTGTAGATGCCGGGGGAATGAATGACCCTGCCGGGGGAATGAATGACCCTGCCGCCGCCGCTGTCCCCGATCACCGGGAGAAACCTCTCTGCAGTCGACCTGACGTGCGGTGGCTCCGGCCCGTGCCATCTGATTGGTCGTCAGCGCGACCTCCGCGGCTACGTAACAGATGGAGAGAAAAGCACGGGGAAAGCACAGCGACTGCTGCAGAGTGATCTTCCGGTCTGGTTGGATATCTTGGAAGGAAGGTAGACGGTAAGGGAATAAAGGAACTTTGAATATCATCAAACTGATGGAAAGGATAGTCGGCAAATATGACCTCCACCGTTGGAGTATTAATGTGCTATCGCTTCTCGGCCTTTTGGCTTGGAATATGTGTAGTTTCTGTTCTTATCAGTTTAATCGCTGATATCTCCGAAGGTGGGAGTGTTTGTATTAAATGGATTTTTGGAGCAGGGAGATGGCTTAAGGGCTTGCTCTGTCCTCTCCATGTATCAGCCTGGTATTGCAGTGTTTCCAGGAATGGTGCACCCAACGCTTACCCAAGTTCAAAAGCAGGTGAATGCAATGTGAATCTCTTGCCTTTGCTAGTTTGCCGTGTTGATGGCAGTCAGTGATTGTTGCATCTATTGTCTTTTCAGTTGCAGGAAACTATCGTCTTTTGTTACGGGTTTTCTGTCTTATGAACCTGCTCTGCAGTTACCTGATGAAGGTGCAGCACGCAGAAAGCCAGGACAGGGGTAACCCCAACGTGCTACAGGGAACATTCTGGAACCAGGGGCCTGCCAGGAAGGTAACTTGCCAATTTAAATGAATGGATTTGCCCTTGTCTGCCGTTTTGGGCTTCTGCGGTCGTTCTTGAACGTATCCCACCGATGGTACGGCGGTGGCGGGGGGTGGGGTGACTGCTGTAATTTCAAAGAACCCCGTTGGGCTGAAACCTGGTGTTGTGGGATTTTTAACACAGTCAAATCAGGTTGTGGGATCCCATGACTCAGCCAATGTCAAATGGCTATCAGATCAGCCCCCACAGCCCCTTCCCAACCCCCCCCGCCTCCCCCCCCACCCCCGAGGCAACAAATTTATCCTAATATTTTCTTGAACAAGAAAGAAATGTCTTTGGTCTGTTTCCTGAATAGAGTGAAACCCCATCTCTGTTTGTTTCTTCGCAAACTACTGTACGGAAGCGACCTGCTTTAGTAGCTACGTCTGTACGTAAAGATTATTCACGCAGACGATCGCCCAAGGCTGGAACTGGCTTCAGCTCCCTGGTGCCACCAGGCAGCCGTACTAACCACTGATCCACTGTGCCACCCGTACGATTTGGAACGATTTGTCATCATTTGCGGTGCAAGTAGCGAAACAGTTGTCAGTTTGTCAACTGGGTCGGATTATAATGTTGTCAGCGATCTGCAGCAATGTGAACGGAGATGTCGAATCGAGCTGCTGGGGGTGATGAGGCGCGCTTGCAGCGTGACATGTTTACACGGGGAGATCAGCTCCCTCCCCATTCTCACAGAGAGTCGGATACAAGTAGAGAGGATATTGAGAGTGGACGATAAAGAAAGGGTGCACGGACGTAATTCGCTTTTCGCAACTTTTCGGATTGATGCGGAATGCCGAGGAGCGAATCCTGTACGTGAGGGAAACGATGATTGGCATTTATGGGCAAGCTACACCAACACAAGGGGAGGCAATGAATAGGATCTTTCCGTCAAGGCCAACATTTCTCGCCCATGCCGAGATCAGCCTGGTGGTGAGCTGCTCTCTCGAACCGCTGCAGTCCAAGTGCTGTCGGTAGCCCCGCGATGCTGTTTGGGCGGGGATTCCCGATTTTGACCCGGTAACACCGGGGGAACAAAGACATATTTGCAATTCAGGACAGCGAGTGTCTCGGGGGGGGGGGGAGGGGGGAGAACTTGCGAATGGTGGTGTTCCCGTGGATCTGCTGCCGTCATCCTTCGAGGCTGCGTTGGCCATGGGTTTGCAAGGTGCTGCCTGAGGAATTCTGGTGAATCTTGTAGATGCCGGGGGAATGAATGACCCTGCCGGGGGAATGAATGACCCTGCCGCCGCCGCTGTCCCCGATCACCGGGAGAAACCTCTCTGCAGTCGACCTGACGTGCGGTGGCTCCGGCCCGTGCCATCTGATTGGTCGTCAGCGCGACCTACGCGGCTACGTAACAGATGGAGAGAAAAGCACGGGGAAAGCACAGCGACTGCTGCAGAGTGATCTTCCGGTCTGGTTGGATATCTTGGAAGGAAGGTAGACGGTAAGGGAATAAAGGAACTTTGAATATCATCAAACTGATGGAAAGGATAGTCGGCAAATATGACCTCCACCGTTGGAGTATTAATGTGCTATCGCTTCTCGGCCTTTTGGCTTGGAATATGTGTAGTTTCTGTTCTTATCAGTTTAATCGCTGATATCTCCCGAAGGTGGGAGTGTTTGTATTAAATGGATTTTTGGAGCAGGGAGATGGCTTAAGGGCTTGCTCTGTCCTCTCCATGTATCAGCCTGGTATTGCAGTGTTTCCAGGAATGGTGCACCCAACGCTTACCCAAGTTCAAAAGCAGGTGAATGCAATGTGAATCTCTTGCCTTTGCTAGTTTGCCGTGTTGATGGCAGTCAGTGATTGTTGCATCTATTGTCTTTTCAGTTGCAGGAAACTATCGTCTTTTGTTACGGGTTTTCTGTCTTATGAACCTGCTCTGCAGTTACCTGATGAAGGTGCAGCACGCAGAAAGCCAGGACAGGGGTAACCCCAACGTGCTACAGGGAACATTCTGGAACCAGGGGCCTGCCAGGAAGGTAACTTGCCAATTTAAATGAATGGATTTGCCCTTGTCTGCCGTTTTGGGCTTCTGCGGTCGTTCTTGAACGTATCCCACCGATGGTACGGCGGTGGCGGGGGGTGGGGTGACTGCTGTAATTTCAAAGAACCCCGTTGGGCTGAAACCTGGTGTTGTGGGATTTTTAACACAGTCAAATCAGGTTGTGGGATCCCATGACTCAGCCAATGTCAAATGGCTATCAGATCAGCCCCCACAGCCCCTTCCCAACCCCCCCGCCCTCCCCCCCACCCCCGAGGCAACAAATTTATCCTAATATTTTCTTGAACAAGAAAGAAATGTCTTTGGTCTGTTTCCTGAATAGAGTGAAACCCCCATCTCTGTTTGTTTCTTCGCAAACTACTGTACGGAAGCGACCTGCTTTAGTAGCTACGTCTGTACGTAAAGATTATTCACGCAGACGATCGCCCAAGGCTGGAACTGGCTTCAGCTCCCTGGTGCCACCAGGCAGCCGTACTAACCACTGATCCACTGTGCCACCCGTACGATTTGGAACGATTTGTCATCATTTGCGGTGCAAGTAGCGAAACAGTTGTCAGTTTGTCAACTGGGTCGGATTATAATGTTGTCAGCGATCTGCAGCAATGTGAACGGAGATGTCGAATCGAGCTGCTGGGGGTGATGAGGCGCGCTTGCAGCGTGACATGTTTACACGGGGAGATCAGCTCCCTCCCCATTCTCCCAGAGAGTCGGATACAAGTAGAGAGGATATTGAGAGTGGACGATAAAGAAAGGGTGCACGGACGTAATTCGCTTTTCGCAACTTTTCGGATTGATGCGGAATGCCGAGGAGCGAATCCTGTACGTGAGGGAAACGATGATTGGCATTTATGGGCAAGCTACACCAACACAAGGGGAGGCAATGAATAGGATCTTTCCGTCAAGGCCAACATTTCTCGCCCATGCCGAGATCAGCCTGGTGGTGAGCTGCTCTCTCGAACCGCTGCAGTCCAAGTGCTGTCGGTAGCCCCGCGATGCTGTTTGGGCGGGGATTCCCGATTTTGACCCGGTAACACCGGAGGAACAAAGACATATTTGCAATTCAGGACAGCGAGTGTCTCGGGGGGGGGGGGAGGGGGGAGAACTTGCGAATGGTGGTGTTCCCGTGGATCTGCTGCCGTCATCCTTCGAGGCTGCGTTGGCCATGGGTTTGCAAGGTGCTGCCTGAGGAATTCTGGTGAATCTTGTAGATGCCGGGGGAATGAATGACCCTGCCGGGGGAATGAATGACCCTGCCGCCGCCGCTGTCCCCGATCACCGGGAGAAACCTCTCTGCAGTCGACCTGACGTGCGGTGGCTCCGGCCCGTGCCATCTGATTGGTCGTCAGCGCGACCTACGCGGCTACGTAACAGATGGAGAGAAAAGCACGGGGAAAGCACAGCGACTGCTGCAGAGTGATCTTCCGGTCTGGTTGGATATCTTGGAAGGAAGGTAGACGGTAAGGGAATAAAGGAACTTTGAATATCATCAAACTGATGGAAAGGATAGTCGGCAAATATGACCTCCACCGTTGGAGTATTAATGTGCTATCGCTTCTCGGCCTTTTGGCTTGGAATATGTGTAGTTTCTGTTCTTATCAGTTTAATCGCTGATATCTCCCGAAGGTGGGAGTGTTTGTATTAAATGGATTTTTGGAGCAGGGAGATGGCTTAAGGGCTTGCTCTGTCCTCTCCATGTATCAGCCTGGTATTGCAGTGTTTCCAGGAATGGTGCACCCAACGCTTACCCAAGTTCAAAAGCAGGTGAATGCAATGTGAATCTCTTGCCTTTGCTAGTTTGCCGTGTTGATGGCAGTCAGTGATTGTTGCATCTATTGTCTTTCAGTTGCAGGAAACTATCGTCTTTTGTTACGGGTTTTCTGTCTTATGAACCTGCTCTGCAGTTACCTGATGAAGGTGCAGCACGCAGAAAGCCAGGACAGGGGTAACCCCAACGTGCTACAGGGAACATTCTGGAACCAGGGGCCTGCCAGGAAGGTAACTTGCCAATTTAAATGAATGGATTTGCCCTTGTCTGCCGTTTTGGGCTTCTGCGGTCGTTCTTGGAACGTATCCCACCGATGGTACGGCGGTGGCGGGGGGTGGGGTGACTGCTGTAATTTCAAAGAACCCCGTTGGGCTGAACCCTGGTGTTGTGGGATTTTTAACACAGTCAAATCAGGTTGTGGGATCCCATGACTCAGCCAATGTCAAATGGCTATCAGATCAGCCCCCACAGCCCCTTCCCAACCCCCCCGCCTCCCCCCCCACCCCCGAGGCAACAAATTTATCCTAATATTTTCTTGAACAAGAAAGAAATGTCTTTGGTCTGTTTCCTGAATAGAGTGAAACCCCCATCTCTGTTTGTTTCTTCGCAAACTACTGTACGGAAGCGACCTGCTTTAGTAGCTACGTCTGTACGTAAAGATTATTCACGCAGACGATCGCCCAAGGCTGGAACTGGCTTCAGCTCCCTGGTGCCACCAGGCAGCCGTACTAACCACTGATCCACTGTGCCACCCGTACGATTTGGAACGATTTGTCATCATTTGCGGTGCAAGTAGCGAAACAGTTGTCAGTTTGTCAACTGGGTCGGATTATAATGTTGTCAGCGATCTGCAGCAATGTGAACGGAGATGTCGAATCGAGCTGCTGGTGGTGATGAGGCGCGCTTGCAGCGTGACATGTTTACACGGGGAGATCAGCTCCCTCCCCATTCTCCCAGAGAGTCGGATACAAGTAGAGAGGATATTGAGAGTGGACGATAAAGAAAGGGTGCACGGACGTAATTCGCTTTTCGCAACTTTTCGGATTGATGCGGAATGCCGAGGAGCGAATCCTGTACGTGAGGGAAACGATGATTGGCATTTATGGGCAAGCTACACCAACACAAGGGGAGGCAATGAATAGGATCTTTCCGTCAAGGCCAACATTTCTCGCCCATGCCGAGATCAGCCTGGTGGTGAGCTGCTCTCTCGAACCGCTGCAGTCCAAGTGCTGTCGGTAGCCCCGCGATGCTGTTTGGGCGGGGATTCCCGATTTTGACCCGGTAACACCGGAGGAACAAAGACATATTTGCAATTCAGGACAGCGAGTGTCTCGGGGGGGGGGGGAGAACTTGCGAATGGTGGTGTTCCCGTGGATCTGCTGCCGTCATCCTTCGAGGCTGCGTTGGCCATGGGTTTGCAAGGTGCTGCCTGAGGAATTCTGGTGAATCTTGTAGATGCCGGGGGAATGAATGACCCTGCCGGGGGAATGAATGACCCTGCCGCCGCCGCTGTCCCCGATCACCGGGAGAAACCTCTCTGCAGTCGACCTGACGTGCGGTGGCTCCGGCCCGTGCCATCTGATTGGTCGTCAGCGCGACCTACGCGGCTACGTAACAGATGGAGAGAAAAGCACGGGGAAAGCACAGCGACTGCTGCAGAGTGATCTTCCGGTCTGGTTGGATATCTTGGAAGGAAGGTAGACGGTAAGGGAATAAAGGAACTTTGAATATCATCAAACTGATGGAAAGGATAGTCGGCAAATATGACCTCCACCGTTGGAGTATTAATGTGCTATCGCTTCTCGGCCTTTTGGCTTGGAATATGTGTAGTTTCTGTTCTTATCAGTTTAATCGCTGATATCTCCCGAAGGTGGGAGTGTTTGTATTAAATGGATTTTTGGAGCAGGGAGATGGCTTAAGGGCTTGCTCTGTCCTCTCCATGTATCAGCCTGGTATTGCAGTGTTTCCAGGAATGGTGCACCCAACGCTTACCCAAGTTCAAAAGCAGGTGAATGCAATGTGAATCTCTTGCCTTTGCTAGTTTGCCGTGTTGATGGCAGTCAGTGATTGTTGCATCTATTGTCTTTTCAGTTGCAGGAAACTATCGTCTTTTGTTACGGGTTTTCTGTCTTATGAACCTGCTCTGCAGTTACCTGATGAAGGTGCAGCACGCAGAAAGCCAGGACAGGGGTAACCCCAACGTGCTACAGGGAACATTCTGGAACCAGGGGCCTGCCAGGAAGGTAACTTGCCAATTTAATGAATGGATTTGCCCTTGTCTGCCGTTTTGGGCTTCTGCGGTCGTTCTTGGAACGTATCCCACCGATGGTACGGCGGTGGCGGGGGGTGGGGTGACTGCTGTAATTTCAAAGAACCCCCGTTGGGCTGAAACCTGGTGTTGTGGGATTTTTAACACAGTCAAATCAGGTTGTGGGATCCCATGACTCAGCCAATGTCAAATGGCTATCAGATCAGCCCCCACAGCCCCTTCCCAACCCCCCCGCCTCCCCCCCCACCCCCGAGGCAACAAATTTATCCTAATATTTTCTTGAACAAGAAAGAAATGTCTTTGGTCTGTTTCCTGAATAGAGTGAAACCCCCATCTCTGTTTGTTTCTTCGCAAACTACTGTACGGAAGCGACCTGCTTTAGTAGCTACGTCTGTACGTAAAGATTATTCACGCAGACGATCGCCCAAGGCTGGAACTGGCTTCAGCTCCCTGGTGCCACCAGGCAGCCGTACTAACCACTGATCCACTGTGCCACCCGTACGATTTGGAACGATTTGTCATCATTTGCGGTGCAAGTAGCGAAACAGTTGTCAGTTTGTCAACTGGGTCGGATTATAATGTTGTCAGCGATCTGCAGCAATGTGAACGGAGATGTCGAATCGAGCTGCTGGTGGTGATGAGGCGCGCTTGCAGCGTGACATGTTTACACGGGGAGATCAGCTCCCTCCCATTCTCCAGAGAGTCGGATACAAGTAGAGAGGATATTGAGAGTGGACGATAAAGAAAGGGTGCACGGACGTAATTCGCTTTTCGCAACTTTTCGGATTGATGCGGAATGCCGAGGAGCGAATCCTGTACGTGAGGGAAACGATGATTGGCATTTATGGGCAAGCTACACCAACACAAGGGGAGGCAATGAATAGGATCTTTCCGTCAAGGCCAACATTTCTCGCCCATGCCGAGATCAGCCTGGTGGTGAGCTGCTCTCTCGAACCGCTGCAGTCCAAGTGCTGTCGGTAGCCCCGCGATGCTGTTTGGGCGGGGATTCCCGATTTTGACCCGGTAACACCGGAGGAACAAAGACATATTTGCAATTCAGGACAGCGAGTGTCTCGGGGGGGGGGGGGGGGGGAGAACTTGCGAATGGTGGTGTTCCCGTGGATCTGCTGCCGTCATCCTTCGAGGCTGCGTTGGCCATGGGTTTGCAGGTGCTGCCTGAGGAATTCTGGTGAATCTTGTAGATGCCGGGGGAATGAATGACCCTGCCGGGGGAATGAATGACCCTGCCGCCGCCGCTGTCCCCGATCACCGGGAGAAACCTCTCTGCAGTCGACCTGACGTGCGGTGGCTCCGGCCCGTGCCATCTGATTGGTCGTCAGCGCGACCTACGCGGCTACGTAACAGATGGAGAGAAAAGCACGGGGAAAGCACAGCGACTGCTGCAGAGTGATCTTCCGGTCTGGTTGGATATCTTGGAAGGAAGGTAGACGGTAAGGGAATAAAGGAACTTTGAATATCATCAAACTGATGGAAAGGATAGTCGGCAAATATGACCTCCACCGTTGGAGTATTAATGTGCTATCGCTTCTCGGCCTTTTGGCTTGGAATATGTGTAGTTTCTGTTCTTATCAGTTTAATCGCTGATATCTCCCGAAGGTGGGAGTGTTTGTATTAAATGGATTTTTGGAGCAGGGAGATGGCTTAAGGGCTTGCTCTGTCCTCTCCATGTATCAGCCTGGTATTGCAGTGTTTCCAGGAATGGTGCACCCAACGCTTACCCAAGTTCAAAAGCAGGTGAATGCAATGTGAATCTCTTGCCTTTGCTAGTTTGCCGTGTTGATGGCAGTCAGTGATTGTTGCATCTATTGTCTTTTCAGTTGCAGGAAACTATCGTCTTTTGTTACGGGTTTTTCTGTCTTATGAACCTGCTCTGCAGTTACCTGATGAAGGTGCAGCACGCAGAAAGCCAGGACAGGGGTAACCCCAACGTGCTACAGGGAACATTCTGGAACCAGGGGCCTGCCAGGAAGGTAACTTGCCAATTTAAATGAATGGATTTGCCCTTGTCTGCCGTTTTGGGCTTCTGCGGTCGTTCTTGGAACGTATCCCACCGATGGTACGGCGGTGGCGGGGGGTGGGGTGACTGCTGTAATTTCAAAGAACCCCGTTGGGCTGAAACCTGGTGTTGTGGGATTTTTAACACAGTCAAATCAGGTTGTGGGATCCCATGACTCAGCCAATGTCAAATGGCTATCAGATCAGCCCCCACAGCCCCTTCCCAACCCCCCCGCCTCCCCCCCCACCCCCGAGGCAACAAATTTATCCTAATATTTTCTTGAACAAGAAAGAAATGTCTTTGGTCTGTTTCCTGAATAGAGTGAAACCCCCATCTCTGTTTGTTTCTTCGCAAACTACTGTACGGAAGCGACCTGCTTTAGTAGCTACGTCTGTACGTAAAGATTATTCACGCAGACGATCGCCCAAGGCTGGAACTGGCTTCAGCTCCCTGTGCCACCAGGCAGCCGTACTAACCACTGATCCACTGTGCCACCCGTACGATTTGGAACGATTTGTCATCATTTGCGGTGCAAGTAGCGAAACAGTTGTCAGTTTGTCAACTGGGTCGGATTATAATGTTGTCAGCGATCTGCAGCAATGTGAACGGAGATGTCGAATCGAGCTGCTGGTGGTGATGAGGCGCGCTTGCAGCGTGACATGTTTACACGGGGAGATCAGCTCCCTCCCCATTCTCACAGAGAGTCGGATACAAGTAGAGAGGATATTGAGAGTGGACGATAAAGAAAGGGTGCACGGACGTAATTCGCTTTTCGCAACTTTTCGGATTGATGCGGAATGCCGAGGAGCGAATCCTGTACGTGAGGGAAACGATGATTGGCATTTATGGGCAAGCTACACCAACACAAGGGGAGGCAATGAATAGGATCTTTCCGTCAAGGCCAACATTTCTCGCCCATGCCGAGATCAGCCTGGTGGTGAGCTGCTCTCTCGAACCGCTGCAGTCCAAGTGCTGTCGGTAGCCCCGCGATGCTGTTTGGGCGGGGATTCCCGATTTTGACCCGGTAACACCGGAGGAACAAAGACATATTTGCAATTCAGGACAGCGAGTGTCTCGGGGGGGGGGGGAGAACTTGCGAATGGTGGTGGTCCCGTGGATCTGCTGCCGTCATCCTTCGAGGCTGCGTTGGCCATGGGTTTGCAAGGTGCTGCCTGAGGAATTCTGGTGAATCTTGTAGATGCCGGGGAATGAATGACCCTGCCGGGGGAATGAATGACCCTGCCGCCGCCGCTGTCCCCGATCACCGGGAGAAACCTCTCTGCAGTCGACCTGACGTGCGGTGGCTCCGGCCCGTGCCATCTGATTGGTCGTCAGCGCGACCTACGCGGCTACGTAACAGATGGAGAGAAAAGCACGGGGAAAGCACAGCGACTGCTGCAGAGTGATCTTCCGGTCTGGTTGGATATCTTGGAAGGAAGGTAGACGGTAAGGGAATAAAGGAACTTTGAATATCATCAAACTGATGGAAAGGATAGTCGGCAAATATGACCTCCACCGTTGGAGTATTAATGTGCTATCGCTTCTCGGCCTTTTGGCTTGGAATATGTGTAGTTTCTGTTCTTATCAGTTTAATCGCTGATATCTCCCGAAGGTGGGAGTGTTTGTATTAAATGGATTTTTGGAGCAGGGAGATGGCTTAAGGGCTTGCTCTGTCCTCTCCATGTATCAGCCTGGTATTGCAGTGTTTCCAGGAATGGTGCACCCAACGCTTACCCAAGTTCAAAAGCAGGTGAATGCAATGTGAATCTCTTGCCTTTGCTAGTTTGCCGTGTTGATGGCAGTCAGTGATTGTTGCATCTATTGTCTTTTCAGTTGCAGGAAACTATCGTCTTTTGTTACGGGTTTTTCTGTCTTATGAACCTGCTCTGCAGTTACCTGATGAAGGTGCAGCACGCAGAAAGCCAGGACAGGGGTAACCCCAACGTGCTACAGGGAACATTCTGGAACCAGGGGCCTGCCAGGAAGGTAACTTGCCAATTTAAATGAATGGATTTGCCCTTGTCTGCCGTTTTGGGCTTCTGCGGTCGTTCTTGAAACGTATCCCACCGATGGTACGGCGGTGGCGGGGGTGGGGTGACTGCTGTAATTTCAAAGAACCCCGTTGGGCTGAAACCTGGTGTTGTGGGATTTTTAACACAGTCAATCAGGTTGTGGGATCCCATGACTCAGCCAATGTCAAATGGCTATCAGATCAGCCCCCACAGCCCCTTCCCAACCCCCCGCCTCCCCCCCCACCCCCGAGGCAACAAATTTATCCTAATATTTTCTTGAACAAGAAAGAAATGTCTTGGTCTGTTTCCTGAATAGAGTGAAACCCCCATCTCTGTTTGTTTCTTCGCAAACTACTGTACGGAAGCGACCTGCTTTAGTAGCTACGTCTGTACGTAAAGATTATTCACGCAGACGATCGCCCAAGGCTGGAACTGGCTTCAGCTCCCTGGTGCCACCAGGCAGCCGTACTAACCACTGATCCACTGTGCCACCCGTACGATTTGGAACGATTTGTCATCATTTGCGGTGCAAGTAGCGAAACAGTTGTCAGTTTGTCAACTGGGTCGGATTATAATGTTGTCAGCGATCTGCAGCAATGTGAACGGAGATGTCGAATCGAGCTGCTGGTGGTGATGAGGCGCGCTTGCAGCGTGACATGTTTACACGGGGAGATCAGCTCCCTCCCCATTCTCCACAGAGAGTCGGATACAAGTAGAGAGGATATTGAGAGTGGACGATAAAGAAAGGGTGCACGGACGTAATTCGCTTTTCGCAACTTTTCGGATTGATGCGGAATGCCGAGGAGCGAATCCTGTACGTGAGGGAAACGATGATTGGCATTTATGGGCAAGCTACACCAACACAAGGGGAGGCAATGAATAGGATCTTTCCGTCAAGGCCAACATTTCTCGCCCATGCCGAGATCAGCCTGGTGGTGAGCTGCTCTCTCGAACCGCTGCAGTCCAAGTGCTGTCGGTAGCCCCGCGATGCTGTTTGGGCGGGGATTCCCGATTTTGACCCGGTAACACCGGAGGAACAAAGACATATTTGCAATTCAGGACAGCGAGTGTCTCGGGGGGGGGGAGGGGGGAGAACTTGCGAATGGTGGTGTTCCCGTGGATCTGCTGCCGTCATCCTTCGAGGCTGCGTTGGCCATGGGTTTGCAAGGTGCTGCCTGAGGAATTCTGGTGAATCTTGTAGATGCCGGGGGAATGAATGACCCTGCCGGGGGAATGAATGACCCTGCCGCCGCCGCTGTCCCGATCACCGGGAGAAACCTCTCTGCAGTCGACCTGACGTGCGGTGGCTCCGGCCCGTGCCATCTGATTGGTCGTCAGCGCGACCTACGCGGCTACGTAACAGATGGAGAGAAAAGCACGGGGAAAGCACAGCGACTGCTGCAGAGTGATCTTCCGGTCTGGTTGGATATCTTGGAAGGAAGGTAGACGGTAAGGGAATAAAGGAACTTTGAATATCATCAAACTGATGGAAAGGATAGTCGGCAAATATGACCTCCACCGTTGGAGTATTGATGTGCTATCGCTTCTCGGCCTTTTGGCTTGGAATATGTGTAGTTTCTGTTCTTATCAGTTTAATCGCTGATATCTCCCGAAGGTGGGAGTGTTTGTATTAAATGGATTTTTGGAGCAGGGAGATGGCTTAAGGGCTTGCTCTGTCCTCTCCATGTATCAGCCTGGTATTGCAGTGTTTCCAGGAATGGTGCACCCAACGCTTACCCAAGTTCAAAAGCAGGTGAATGCAATGTGAATCTCTTGCCTTTGCTAGTTTGCCGTGTTGATGGCAGTCAGTGATTGTTGCATCTATTGTCTTTTCAGTTGCAGGAAACTATCGTCTTTTGTTACGGGTTTTCTGTCTTATGAACCTGCTCTGCAGTTACCTGATGAAGGTGCAGCACGCAGAAAGCCAGGACAGGGGTAACCCCAACGTGCTACAGGGAACATTCTGGAACCAGGGGCCTGCCAGGAAGGTAACTTGCCAATTTAAATGAATGGATTTGCCCTTGTCTGCCGTTTTGGGCTTCTGCGGTCGTTCTTGAACGTATCCCACCGATGGTACGGCGGTGGCGGGGGGTGGGGTGACTGCTGTAATTTCAAAGAACCCCGTTGGGCTGAACCTGGTGTTGTGGGATTTTTAACACAGTCAAATCAGGTTGTGGGATCCCATGACTCAGCCAATGTCAAATGGCTATCAGATCAGCCCCCACAGCCCCTTCCCAACCCCCCCGCCCCCCCCCCACCCCCGAGGCAACAAATTTATCCTAATATTTTCTTGAACAAGAAAGAAATGTCTTTGGTCTGTTTCCTGAATAGAGTGAAACCCCCATCTCTGTTTGTTTCTTCGCAAACTACTGTACGGAAGCGACCTGCTTTAGTAGCTACGTCTGTACGTAAAGATTATTCACGCAGACGATCGCCCAAGGCTGGAACTGGCTTCAGCTCCCTGGTGCCACCAGGCAGCCGTACTAACCACTGATCCACTGTGCCACCCGTACGATTTGGAACGATTTGTCATCATTTGCGGTGCAAGTAGCGAAACAGTTGTCAGTTTGTCAACTGGGTCGGATTATAATGTTGTCAGCGATCTGCAGCAATGTGAACGGAGATGTCGAATCGAGCTGCTGGTGGTGATGAGGCGCGCTTGCAGCGTGACATGTTTACACGGGGAGATCAGCTCCCTCCCCATTCTCCAGAGAGTCGGATACAAGTAGAGAGGATATTGAGAGTGGACGATAAAGAAAGGGTGCACGGACGTAATTCGCTTTTCGCAACTTTTCGGATTGATGCGGAATGCCGAGGAGCGAATCCTGTACGTGAGGGAAACGATGATTGGCATTTATGGGCAAGCTACACCAACACAAGGGGGAGGCAATGAATAGGATCTTTCCGTCAAGGCCAACATTTCTCGCCCATGCCGAGATCAGCCTGGTGGTGAGCTGCTCTCTCGAACCGCTGCAGTCCAAGTGCTGTCGGTAGCCCCGCGATGCTGTTTGGGCGGGGATTCCCGATTTTGACCCGGTAACACCGGAGGAACAAGACATATTTGCAATTCAGGACAGCGAGTGTCTCGGGGGGGGGGGGGGGGAGAACTTGCGAATGGTGGTGTTCCCGTGGATCTGCTGCCGTCATCCTTCGAGGCTGCGTTGGCCATGGGTTTGCAAGGTGCTGCCTGAGGAATTCTGGTGAATCTTGTAGATGCCGGGGGAATGAATGACCCTGCCGGGGGGAATGAATGACCCTGCCGCCGCCGCTGTCCCCGATCACCGGGAGAAACCTCTCTGCAGTCGACCTGACGTGCGGTGGCTCCGGCCCGTGCCATCTGATTGGTCGTCAGCGCGACCTACGCGGCTACGTAACAGATGGAGAGAAAAGCACGGGGAAAGCACAGCGACTGCTGCAGAGTGATCTTCCGGTCTGGTTGGATATCTTGGAAGGAAGGTAGACGGTAAGGGAATAAAGGAACTTTGAATATCATCAAACTGATGGAAAGGATAGTCGGCAAATATGACCTCCACCGTTGGAGTATTAATGTGCTATCGCTTCTCGGCCTTTTGGCTTGGAATATGTGTAGTTTCTGTTCTTATCAGTTTAATCGCTGATATCTCCCGAAGGTGGGAGTGTTTGTATTAAATGGATTTTTGGAGCAGGGAGATGGCTTAAGGGCTTGCTCTGTCCTCTCCATGTATCAGCCTGGTATTGCAGTGTTTCCAGGAATGGTGCACCCAACGCTTACCCAAGTTCAAAAGCAGGTGAATGCAATGTGAATCTCTTGCCTTTGCTAGTTTGCCGTGTTGATGGCAGTCAGTGATTGTTGCATCTATTGTCTTTTCAGTTGCAGGAAACTATCGTCTTTTGTTACGGGTTTTCTGTCTTATGAACCTGCTCTGCAGTTACCTGATGAAGGTGCAGCACGCAGAAAGCCAGGACAGGGGTAACCCCAACGTGCTACAGGGAACATTCTGGAACCAGGGGCCTGCCAGGAAGGTAACTTGCCAATTTAAATGAATGGATTTGCCCTTGTCTGCCGTTTTGGGCTTCTGCGGTCGTTCTTGAACGTATCCCACCGATGGTACGGCGGTGGCGGGGGGTGGGGTGACTGCTGTAATTTCAAAGAACCCCGTTGGCCTGAAACCTGGTGTTGTGGGATTTTTAACACAGTCAAATCAGGTTGTGGGATCCCATGACTCAGCCAATGTCAAATGGCTATCAGATCAGCCCCCACAGCCCCCTTCCCAACCCCCCCCCCCCCCCCCCCCCCACCCCCGAGGCAACAAATTTATCCTAATATTTTCTTGAACAAGAAAGAAATGTCTTTGGTCTGTTTCCTGAATAGAGTGAAACCCCCATCTCTGTTTGTTTCTTCGCAAACTACTGTACGGAAGCGACCTGCTTTAGTAGCTACGTCTGTACGTAAAGATTATTCACGCAGACGATCGCCCAAGGCTGGAACTGGCTTCAGCTCCCTGGTGCCACCAGGCAGCCGTACTAACCACTGATCCACTGTGCCACCCGTACGATTTGGAACGATTTGTCATCATTTGCGGTGCAAGTAGCGAAACAGTTGTCAGTTTGTCAACTGGGTCGGATTATAATGTTGTCAGCGATCTGCAGCAATGTGAACGGAGATGTCGAATCGAGCTGCTGGTGGTGATGAGGCGCGCTTGCAGCGTGACATGTTTACACGGGAGATCAGCTCCCTCCCCATTCTCCAGAGAGTCGGATACAAGTAGAGAGGATATTGAGAGTGGACGATAAAGAAAGGGTGCACGGACGTAATTCGCTTTTCGCAACTTTTCGGATTGATGCGGAATGCCGAGGAGCGAATCCTGTACGTGAGGGAAACGATGATTGGCATTTATGGGCAAGCTACACCAACACAAGGGGAGGCAATGAATAGGATCTTTCCGTCAAGGCCAACATTTCTCGCCCATGCCGAGATCAGCCTGGTGGTGAGCTGCTCTCTCGAACCGCTGCAGTCCAAGTGCTGTCGGTAGCCCCGCGATGCTGTTTGGGCGGGGATTCCCGATTTTGACCCGGTAACACCGGAGGAACAAAGACATATTTGCAATTCAGGACAGCGAGTGTCTCGGGGGGGGGGGAGGGGGGAGAACTTGCGAATGGTGGTGTTCCCGTGGATCTGCTGCCGTCATCCTTCGAGGCTGCGTTGGCCATGGGTTTGCAAGGTGCTGCCTGAGGAATTCTGGTGAATCTTGTAGATGCCGGGGGAATGAATGACCCTGCCGGGGGAATGAATGACCCTGCCGCCGCCGCTGTCCCCGATCACCGGGAGAAACCTCTCTGCAGTCGACCTGACGTGCGGTGGCTCCGGCCCGTGCCATCTGATTGGTCGTCAGCGCGACCTACGCGGCTACGTAACAGATGGAGAGAAAAGCACGGGGAAAGCACAGCGACTGCTGCAGAGTGATCTTCCGGTCTGGTTGGATATCTTGGAAGGAAGGTAGACGGTAAGGGAATAAAGGAACTTTGAATATCATCAAACTGATGGAAAGGATAGTCGGCAAATATGACCTCCACCGTTGGAGTATTAATGTGCTATCGCTTCTCGGCCTTTTGGCTTGGAATATGTGTAGTTTCTGTTCTTATCAGTTTAATCGCTGATATCTCCCGAAGGTGGGAGTGTTTGTATTAAATGGATTTTTGGAGCAGGGAGATGGCTTAAGGGCTTGCTCTGTCCTCTCCATGTATCAGCCTGGTATTGCAGTGTTTCCAGGAATGGTGCACCCAACGCTTACCCAAGTTCAAAAGCAGGTGAATGCAATGTGAATCTCTTGCCTTTGCTAGTTTGCCGTGTTGATGGCAGTCAGTGATTGTTGCATCTATTGTCTTTTCAGTTGCAGGAAACTATCGTCTTTTGTTACGGGTTTTCTGTCTTATGAACCTGCTCTGCAGTTACCTGATGAAGGTGCAGCACGCAGAAAGCCAGGACAGGGGTAACCCCAACGTGCTACAGGGAACATTCTGGAACCAGGGGCCTGCCAGGAAGGTAACTTGCCAATTTAAATGAATGGATTTGCCCTTGTCTGCCGTTTTGGGCTTCTGCGGTCGTTCTTGAAACGTATCCCACCGATGGTACGGCGGTGGCGGGGGGTGGGGTGACTGCTGTAATTTCAAAGAACCCCGTTGGGCTGAAACCTGGTGTTGTGGGATTTTTAACACAGTCAAATCAGGTTGTGGGATCCCATGACTCAGCCAATGTCAAATGGCTATCAGATCAGCCCCCACAGCCCCTTCCCAACCCCCCCGCCCCCCCCCCCACCCCCGAGGCAACAAATTTATCCTAATATTTTCTTGAACAAGAAAGAAATGTCTTTGGTCTGTTTCCTGAATAGAGTGAAACCCCCATCTCTGTTTGTTTCTTCGCAAAACTACTGTACGGAAGCGACCTGCTTTAGTAGCTACGTCTGTACGTAAAGATTATTCACGCAGACGATCGCCCAAGGCTGGAACTGGCTTCAGCTCCCTGGTGCCACCAGGCAGCCGTACTAACCACTGATCCACTGTGCCACCCGTACGATTTGGAACGATTTGTCATCATTTGCGGTGCAAGTAGCGAAACAGTTGTCAGTTTGTCAACTGGGTCGGATTATAATGTTGTCAGCGATCTGCAGCAATGTGAACGGAGATGTCGAATCGAGCTGCTGGTGGTGATGAGGCGCGCTTGCAGCGTGACATGTTTACACGGGGAGATCAGCTCCCTCCCCATTCTCCACAGAGAGTCGGATACAAGTAGAGAGGATATTGAGAGTGGACGATAAAGAAAGGGTGCACGGACGTAATTCGCTTTTCGCAACTTTTCGGATTGATGCGGAATGCCGAGGAGCGAATCCTGTACGTGAGGGAAACGATGATTGGCATTTATGGGCAAGCTACACCAACACAAGGGGAGGCAATGAATAGGATCTTTCCGTCAAGGCCAACATTTCTCGCCCATGCCGAGATCAGCCTGGTGGTGAGCTGCTCTCTCGAACCGCTGCAGTCCAAGTGCTGTCGGTAGCCCCGCGATGCTGTTTGGGCGGGGATTCCCGATTTTGACCCGGTAACACCGGAGGAACAAAGACATATTTGCAATTCAGGACAGCGAGTGTCTCGGGGGGGGGGAGAGAACTTGCGAATGGTGGTGTTCCCGTGGATCTGCTGCCGTCATCCTTCGAGGCTGCGTTGGCCATGGGTTTGCAAGGTGCTGCCTGAGGAATTCTGGTGAATCTTGTAGATGCCGGGGAATGAATGACCCTGCCGGGGAAATGAATGACCCTGCCGCCGCCGCTGTCCCCGATCACCGGGAGAAACCTCTCTGCAGTCGACCTGACGTGCGGTGGCTCCGGCCCGTGCCATCTGATTGGTCGTCAGCGCGACCTACGCGGCTACGTAACAGATGGAGAGAAAAGCACGGGGAAAGCACAGCGACTGCTGCAGAGTGATCTTCCGGTCTGGTTGGATATCTTGGAAGGAAGGTAGACGGTAAGGGAATAAAGGAACTTTGAATATCATCAAACTGATGGAAAGGATAGTCGGCAAATATGACCTCCACCGTTGGAGTATTAATGTGCTATCGCTTCTCGGCCTTTTGGCTTGGAATATGTGTAGTTCCTGAGGTCCAGAGGAAGAGATTCTGCTCGAGAGCTGCAGGTTCGACGCTGCAGAAGTGCGCTGGCGGGAGAAAAACCAAGGGGTTCGTGTTGCGAGTCGTTGGAGCTGCTGGAGACCATCGCTGGATCGTGATTGGCCGCTGGAGGATCGTTTGGTTGTGCTGACCTGCTCTTGGTGGATCTTTATGCTGGCTTCGGCCTAACGCCAATTCAGGTATCAGCCAACCTCAGAGCTATGGCCTCAGCAGCCGCTCGCAGCCCTGGCCAGGGCATTCGCAACACAGTCAGGGTGACTGTGAAGAAGGTGGAGGAGCACACACCGGTCGATCGGACGGTGTTTGTGAAGAAGGTTTTGCTGGAGTGCTGTGGGTTTGCAGCAGCGGACGTGTACTGCCTGCAGGATTTCCCTGGGGCAGGCTACTTCGACGTGACCTTCAGGAGCGTGAAGCATTGTGAGCAGCTCCTGAAGGTCTTCAAGGAGAAGGAAGGGGAACCTCTGTTCTCCATCTTGTCGGCGGTCCCGTTGTGTGTGCTTCCTGCGCAGAGGAGTCGGGTTGTGACAATCCAAATGTACAACCCTTACGTCCCAGCGGCAGATGTTCTCACCTTCTTGAAGAGGTATGTCCAGGTGGAAGGCGAAAGCACCGATGTGGTCGATCCTTTCGGGATCTGGACCAGTAAGCGGCAGGTCAAGGTAACCCTGAGGGTCGATGGCAGCGGGAACATCCTCCACCCACCCTCCAGCTTCGCCATCGGAGGAAGCAGAGGTTACCTGACGTACGCAGGGCAGCCGAAGGTGTGCCGAACCTGCGGGAGGTCAGGCCACATGGCGGCCGACTGTAAGGTGACTGTATGCCGAAATTGCAAACAGGAAGGCCACCTGACCAAGGATTGCAAGGAGGCCAAGAACTGTAACCTGTGCGGAGAGGCGGGCCACATGTACAAGGCCTGTCCAAGACGAGGAGCCGCCACTTACGCACAGATGGCCAGAGGTGGCAACACGAGCCGGGGACCGCCAAAGCCCAGCAGGGCACCACAAGATAGCACGGAAACGGTGCCTGGAGACACCCAGAAGGAAGAGCAGGCGGTAGCGGAGCAGACGGCAGACAGCGGGGAGGTACAGCAGCCGATCCAAGCTCCTTCAAGGCAGACGGAGGAAATGGAAGAGGAGGAATCAAAGGAGGCAGATGACTGGATCACAGTCAGAAATAGGAAGAGGAAACCTGTCTCGGGCCCCAAAGCCACCCAGAGAAGGGGGAAACGACACCTCCAAGCCGAGGATACAGGCAGCTCTTCTGATGGTGAGGACGGGCGCAAGAAGGGTCGCCACCAGAGGAAGAGACAGAGCGCCATGGGGAGAAAGGAGGGCAGCACCACCCAAGAAGGGAAAGACGATCCCTCTGTGGGGATGGGTAAAGGCCTCCCCCTACCCGGTGAGAACCAAGAGGTGTCCACCGGCCCACAGCTCCAGGTAACTGGGAGCAGCGGTCCTGTGACAGCCCCACTGTCAGATGGAGAACTGGACGGTGCGGACCCTGGCTTGACACAAAGACACCGGAGCGGGGAAATGGCTCCAGCGTGGAGCCGGACAGCTACCTCAGCCCTGGGATGGTCCAGCAGTTTGCCGTCACCACGGGGATGCACGCAGCTACCCCAGAGGAGCAAGACCAGCAGCAAATGGACACTATTAACCTTGTAAATTGTTAAAATGGGGTTTAAAGTTGCCAGCATCAATGTGCGTAGCATCAAATCGGCTACGCGATGTGTTTCAACGATGGCCTTCCTGGCCAGCGTTAAAGCCGACCTCCTGTTTCTGCAGGAGTGTGGGATACCGCACCTCAGCAGCTACAGGAGATGGTCGAGCTTGTGGGCCCATGGGCAGTCAGTTTGGTCGGGGGGCAACGATAGCCGCGCCTCCGGCCTGGGTATCCTGTTGCGAGGAAGCAACTTCACCATCTCCGAGGTTAAGGAGGTGGTGGGCGGGCGCCTCCTCGTCGCCGACGTTATGTACAGGAATGCTCCCCTGAGACTGATCAATGTGTACGCCCCAGTGGGTAAGAGTGAACGGTTGGCCGTCCTGCAGCAGCTTCCACTGTTGCTGGCTACGTCCAGGCCGGTCATTCTGGCCGGAGACTTCAACTGTATCATTGATGCAGATGGACGATCCGGCGGGGGGGACAGTAAACTGGACGCCACGTCCAGAGCCCTGATGGACGCGGTCAAAAGATGCCAAGCTGCACGACGTCTTCAGCACCCCTGCAGACGGAGCGCAGCGTAGATACACCTGGTCACGGGCAGACGGGTCTATCCGCTCAAGGATAGATTACCTGTTTGTGTCCCGAACGCTCTCGGTCAGATCCACCGACGTCAAGCCGGTGTTCTTCTCTGACCACTGCCTCCTGCTGGCCGACTGTCACCTACAGGACGAGCAGCGGGCGGGTAAGGGAACGTGGAAGCTGAACACTAAGCTGTTGACCCCGGGAAACATTGAGGAGCTCAAGAGGGACTACGCAGGTTGGAGAACCGTGAAGCCCCTCTTTGAGTCTCCAGCAGACTGGTGGGAAACAGTTAAAGGGAACATCAAGAGGTTCTTCATCCTCAAAGGTGTTCAGGAGGCGAGAGAGAGGCGGGGAAAACTGTCCCAGCTCCAGGAAAGTATGCAGAACCTGCTCCTGCTGCAGACGATGGGGTCGATGTCACGGAGGACCTCAAGGAGGTGAAGGGCCAGCAAGCCTCGCTCTTTGCCTCAGAGGCCTCCAAGATAATCTTCCGGTCCAGGGTCCGCTCGGTGGAGCAGGACGAGACGTGCTCACGTTTCTTCTTCCAGAAGGTGCACAAAGAGAGCTCTGTGCTCAGCAGCCTGAAGGAAGAAGACGGCTCGACAACGTCATCTCAGGCTGACGTCATGAGGATCAGTAAATCCTTCTATGCCAGTCTGTATGACGCGAAGCCGACCGACAGCGCGGCCTCCCAGTCGTTCCTGTCGTCTATCACGGAGGTCTTAGACGACAGAACACGCGAGAGGCTGGACCAGCCGCTATCTCTGGACGAGCTGACCAAGGCCCTCGAGTCCTTCGAAAAGAATAAAACTCCCGAAGCGATGGCTTACCGGTCGAGCTCTATTCCGCTCTGTGGGACTTGATTGGCCAGGACCTGCTGGAGGTGTATGTCAGTATGCTTCGGGCAGGTACCATGAGCGAATCCATGAGGAAAGGCATCATCACCCTCATCTATAAGCGGAAGGGGGAGAGCGAGAACTCAAAAATTGGAGACCGATCACACTGTTGAATGCAGATTACAAAATCCTGTCAAAGGTAATTGCCAACCGGGTCAGGTCTGCTCTGGGGTCGGTGATTCACCCTGACCAAACCTGTGCTGTGCCAGGCAGGAAGATCGCTGAGAGTCTCGCACTCCTCAGGGATACGATCGCCTACGTGCAGGACAGAGGGTTGGACGCCTGCCTGATCAGCCTGGACCAGGAGAAAGCCTTTGACAGGATATCACACATGTATATGAGAGATGTTCTCTCCAAAATGGGCTTTGGGGAGGGAATCTGCAATTGGATCAGACTGCTCTACACCAACATTGTCAGTGCAGTCTCAATCAATGGGTGGGAATCAGATAGCTTCCCAGTCAGATCTGGAGTAAGGCAGGGCTGCCCTCTCTCTCCTGCCTTGTTTGTATGTTGCATAGAGCCATTTGCCGAGTCCATCAGGAAGGATGCGAGCCTGAGAGGGGTGACTATTCCGGGCAGCGGGGGCCTACAGGTTAAGCCTCCCTGTACATGGATGACGTCGCCGTTTTCTGCTCGGATCCGCTGTCCGTGCGCAGACTCCTGTGCATTGTGACCAGTTCGAACGGGCCTCGGGGCCAAGGTAAACCGAGGGAAGAGCGAGGCCATGCTCTTCGGGACCTGGCCGACCAATCCTATATCCCCTTCACCGTCAGGACCGACCACCTGAAGGTGCTGGGTATTTGGTTCGGGGGGGCTGGGGCGTGCGCCAAGACCTTGGGAGGAGCGGATCAGGAAGTGAGGCAGAAACTGGCAGATGGAGGCTACGGTCGCTCTCCATCACGGGAAAAAACCTGGTCATCAGGTGCGAGGCACTGTCATTGCTGTTGTATGTGGCACAGGCCTGGCCTATTCCCAGAACCTGCGCCGCTGCAGTCGCCGGGCCATCTTCCAGTTCATATGGAGTTCAAAGATGGACCGGTCCGAAGAGACTCACTGTACAAAGACCTGGCAAGGGGGAAAAAATACACCCAATGCCACCCTCACCCTGATGGCCACCTTTGTGTGTGGCTGCATCAAGCTGTGCGTGGATCCCCGGTACGCAAACACCAAGTGTCACTACGTACTGAGGTTCTACCTGTCCCCGGTGTTGCGAAGGATGGGCCTGGCCTCGCTGCCGCGGAACGCTCCGAGTAGTTGGACCGTTCCGTACCACCTGTCCTTCGTGGAGAAATTTCTGAAGAAAAACACCTTTGACCACAAGTCCATCAGGAAGTGGTCAGCACGTAGCGTCCTCGAGACCCTTCGGGAAAAGGAGAGGGCGGATCCTGTTGAGTGGTTCCCTGAGCAGACTGTCAAAGCAATTTGGCAGAATGCCTCATCGCCAGAACTTTCCAACAAGCACCAAGACATGGCTTGGCTGGTGGTGAGAAGGGCTCTACCTGTGAGATCGTTATGCACGCCCGGACTCTCTGCCGCACCGCACGCTGCCCTCGAAGTGGCTGCGGGGGGACGAGACTGTCACACACCTCCTTCTGGAATGTGCCTATGCAGAGGAAGTCTGGAGAGGAATGCAGTGGTATTTGTCGAGGTTCGTCCCGAGCAGCGCCGTGACGCGGAACTCCGTGCTCTACGGCCTGTTCCCCGGGACGCACACCGAGACGAATATCAACTGCGCCTGGAGGATCATCAACTCGGTGAAGGACGCTCTCTGGGTGGTCCGAAACCTGTTGATCTTCCAGCTGAAGGAGTTGACCCCGACTGAGTGTTGCAGACTGGCACATTCCAAGGTCCAGGACTACGTGTTGAGGGACGCGCTGAAGCTGGGGCAGCTGCCGCCAAGGCGCGGTGGGGAAAGACCACCGTTTAACATCTGCCTGTCGAAAGAAAATCAGGGGGCCCATGCAGTCATTTGGGCTCTGCTGACGCCTCAGCTCAATATAAGAGTGATAGATGCACAGATCTGTATGGAATAAGGACAATTCTAGCTGTGTATGTAAATGTGGAAATATGTATGGCATTACCTAATGTACAGTGTATCAAATTATTCTATGAATATTTTACGAATAAAGTTATTTTTGAAATAAAAAAAAAGTTTTCTGTTTCTTATCAGTTTAATCGCTGATATCTCCCGAAGGTGGGAGTGGTTTGTATTAAATGATTTTTTGGAGGCAGGAGATGGCTTAAGAGGGCTTGCTCTGTCTCTCCATGTATCAGCCTGGTATTGCAGTGTTTCCAGGAATGTGTGCACCCAACGCTTACCCAAGTTCAAAAGCAGTGAATGCAATGTGAATCTCTTGCCTTTGCTAGTTTGCCGTGTTTGATGGCAGTCAGTGATTGTTGCATCTATTGTCTTTTCAGTTGCAGGAAACTATCGTCTTTTGTTACGGGTTTCTGTCTTATGAACCTGCTCTGCAGTTACCTGATGAAGTGCAGCACACGCAGAAAGTCCAGGACAGGGGTAAACCCCAACGTGCTACAGGGAACATTCTGGAACCAGGGCCTGCCAGAAGGTAACTTGCAATTTAAATGAATGGATTTGCCCTTGTCTGCCGTTTTGGGCTTCTGCGGTCGTTCTTGAAACGTATCCCACCGATGGTACGGCGGTGGGGGGGGGGTGGGGTGACTGCTGTAATTTCAAAGAACCCCGTTGGGCTGAAACC